>NC_056750.1:89148480-89173554 GCF_019279795.1 Protopterus annectens
TAAGCAGCTGAATTGCATGCAAATTAACCAATCCAACATGGGTTAACTATTCAACAAGCTATAAAGAATCTGTGCAGATTCCATGCTGTTTTTTTCTGCAGATTTCAAAACATTTGGAATACGGGCGCGGAAAGAAATTTCTATAAGGACAGAATGTTAGGGGCTGCTGCTGCTTTAATTCATTTATATGTGCTACAGGCTGAACCCAATGCTGTGCTGCTCATAACAGGCCTAGACTGAGAAGGAGAAGAGTTTCAGGACCTGTTTAACTTTTCACAGACTACATGATGTGGAAATTGTGGAGCTCTACAGGATAGACAGGGACACAATACAGTAACTCTGTGTCCTTTGCTGTCCTCAACTCAGAGCCATAGCCAACCAAGAGGACCCCATTCCAGTGGAGACAAAGGTATGTTGAGCCCTTAGAATCTTAGCTACAAGTACCTTTTAGAGACCAACAGGGGACATGCTGCGGATGTCACATGCATCAGCATCCAGGATTCTCCACTGATTCCTGAATGCTGTGCTCCAACATGCCAGTGACCGCTTATATTTTCCCCATTGTTCTGAGGAGAGGGCCAGACATATGCAGAAGTTCTACCATGTAGCACACTACCCTGAAGTAATGAGTGCCATAGATTGCACACATGCAGAAATTAAGGCATCACCTCAGGAACAGTGTAGGTTCTACATTAACAGAAAGAGCTACCACTCTATCAACTGCCAGGTCATGCATAATGCCAAGGGAATAATCCTGAATATGTGTGCTGGCAACCCTGCTTCGAGTTACAATGACTCATATCTGGCACACCTCCCAACTTCTGTACCAGATGTTTTGCTAGAGGGATATCCTCCACGAAGCATTTACTGGGAATGCAGGGGATGCACTGGAACCATGGCTGATGACACCAATCAGAAATGCACACACACCCATGGAAGAACACTATAATTAAGCACACACTCTAACATGAAATATCATAGAACATGTGTTTGGGCTGCTGAAGTCATGATTCCAGTGTTTGGATACATCTGGAGGATGCCTGCAGTACAATCCATGGACATGTACAGACATATTCACAGTATGTGCCATGCTATACAACATAATCCTGAGAAGCCAGCTTCAGCAGCATCAGCAAGGGGAGGGATGCACATCCTCATCACCAATGCCAAGGTCACCACAGCCATAGGCAGATGAGGAGTCACAGGGGAAACCACCAGCTGCTGTGAGTGTAGACAGATATAGGCATGCTCAATATGCCTATGCATTGGCTAAGAAACAACACGCGCACACTCCTCGCAATGACCTAGTAGCTTAAAACCTTCCTTCTACTGACATACATATACTAACATTGGTGCAGGCAACTCACACAACCTTTGCCTCCTCATGTATTAGCTGTGTACTGCTTACATCAGACAGCTTCATCCCTGAACTAAAACTGTGCCAACTGCTGCATTTACAAGGTGAATCCTAAACCTGGAGTGTATTGTTTAACAATGTGACTGTGTGGCATTTCCTTGTATTTCATTACTTGGTCCGGTAAGCTAGTAAATGGTGGGAGATCTGTACAGAACTTATGTTAACATGTTGCAATTATGCACCCTGAGCACAAGACACAAAGCTTTTGTATCCCTGAATCCAAAAGATAGAAAACAGGGATATGGCACAGTTATCATCACTTGCACAGGATGTTGTGTGTGTGTGTGTGGAAGTCAAGGAAGCCTAGGCTGACACAAGAAGGGATTAGTATTATGTGTGTGTGTGTGTGTGTGTGTGTGTGTGTGTGTGTGTGTGTGTGTGTGTGTGTGTGTGTGTGTGTGTGTGATTGTGAGTAAGAAAGTTAAGAAGGCAGACATGTAAATAAACCAAAAAATGGCCAGTGAGACAAAATGAGTAACTGTTGCATGTGTCTGTAGAGGTCCTCCAGGTGAAATTGGTGTGTGAGTGTCTGCATGAACACAGGCAATCTCTGTGCTGGATCTACATCTTGGTATGTTGGACAGGTGTGAGCCGTGCATAGTAGACATGGCAGTTCATCATTGTCATCTCCCAACAACAATAACTGGCTCTGCCAGGAGTTGCACTGGTATGTTCATGCCTATGGTCAAATTCAGTGCTGCTACCTAAAGCTTGCTGACTGATGTGTCTGCTAGATGAGCTCCCTTCACAGGGACACCCAGGACCATGACCCCATGGCCTGCCACATCTGGGTGTAGAGAGCACACTCACTGATGGAGCAGTGGAAGTACTACCACTATGGGAGTGTGATTGGGCATGGCCAAATCGGCTGACAGCAGATGATGTGGCTGATATATGCCCATGAGGATGATCTTCCTCTCCAGCAGATGTTTCATCACAGACACTGCTCTTTCCATGGCAGACTACCCTTGGTCCATTACAGACACCCCTCATTCCAACATGTCATTCATCTGATCCAGTGAATTGGTAAAGCAGCTGAAGCAGTCATGCATGGCAGACTGTGCCACATTCACAACCCTGAGCATTTGTCTGCAGCACCTATAATAATTTACCTGTGCCTCCATAATGGCCCTAAACATATGTTGAGTGGCATAGGAAAAGACACCTGAAACATGAGGAAGAGGGACAGCAGGGCGCATCCAGGCACTCCTATCAATTCTCCTGCATGGCACATTGCTCACACTTTTGCTACAGCTAGACTCAACAGGTACTGAAGCCACAGTAGCCACACTTCCCTGATCAATGTCCTTACCCTCTACCTGTCCAAAATATGTGGGCTCACTGGAATGGGTAGGCATATGTCTACTGGCTGTGTCCAATGGAAATGCAGAGGATGGTTGTATATCAACCTCCATGTCAGATTCAAGATATGCACCCCCGCGGCTGTGCCTTACTTTGGCCACCACTATTATCAGAGTCTGCTGATACACTGACATCAGGTGGCACAGCTCCCACACTCCCTCTCTCATAATCACCTGTGATAAAAAACAAGAAACACAGGAATAAATTAATACCTGCACTACTATAATGCAATATATTCTAAAAAAACTGACTGTGCTGCCACTATAACAAATAGTACAACAACGCACACAACAGGCCTGAGACCAACATCACATACTACAATATTTCTTTAAATTGCTCAGCAATACTGACTTAAAAACATTTGCCTTATCATCTACAGATGAAATACACATCTGTAGTCCAGACGGTCCAGGAAGAAGTGAAGCAAAAGGTAAGGGCAGCATCATCACAACTAAGAGTAACTCAGGGGGTAATACAGTTATCCCTTTCTTCTTCTTTCAGATTTTCTCAGTTATGGGTCACCACAGCAGAACAACAGTCCACAGAATGATTGACAGTGGGGTTTTAGAGTGTCGAGTTGCCAGCCCAGCACCAAACCTTCCACAGAAGGCACACACACACCAATTTAGAGAGTCCAATTCACCTACAACGTCTTTAGGATATGGTAGGAAAGTGGAGCACCGAGAGGAAATCCACGTGACCACAGGGAGGATATGCAGACTCCACACAGAAGGCACCCCAGCCGAGAATTGAACCAGAGAACCTCTTGCTGTGAGGTGGCAATGCTAACCACTACACCACCAATACATTTACCCCTTTATGTGGCTATTAACTGTAATTTCAACAAGAACGTAGCTTATATCTGTAGCAACCTTCAATTCCCCCCAAAACGACATGTGACACAGAATTAACTTATTGAATTCAATTGTTTTACTATACAACAGTATTCACATGTTTAGATACCACAGCCTACCTGGAAGCTACTCCCGGGGCATGCTTGTTGTCTCAGAAACTGTTGCTTTGACATTCAGGACATGCTGCACTGCACCCTCTTGGGAGTTGTCTGGATCTCTGATACTGGCCAGGAACTCTTCATTGGGGGTTAATGGTGGTTCCGTAATACTCCTTCCCCCAGTAACCATCTAGTCACGGGCCACTGCAGCTCCTCTTCTCTGTGCAGATGTGATCATGTCAGTGGCCTGTGGTGCACCTGCTCATATATCCTCCTGTGGCCACCCATGGCATTGACATCATTTACTATTACCCCCATATTCCCATCCTAAGTGCCATATTTCCCCATCCCCTTTCCATCAGAAAAGCACTATGCTGCCTAAAACCATCCACAATCACCTGGTTCTCAACATTGGTGAAGGGGGGGGGGTTCTCTGTGGATTAACATGACTGGGTGGCATACTCCTAGGTTTCCTAAAAGACAACAGAAGGATAATACACATAAGTATCAGGTAACTACAAAATAACTGTTTTCAGATAAAACAGAAAAGGTATTCAGTCAGTATTACCCATTGGAGAAACATAAAGCAATCTAGAGAAATGAAATACTAACAACAGACAGGATGCAAACAAGGAGAGTAACAAGAACAACATATCCTTGTTTGTGCCATAACACTAACTCACCTTTGCTCCCCCCACAAAGAACAGTCCATCCTTGTTTATGCCATAGCAGTAACTCAGCATCAACCCCCCCCAAAAAAAAACAACAGTCCATCCTTGTTCGTGCCATAACAGTAACTTACCTTTGCTCCCCCATCCACAAAAGAACAGCCTATCCTTGTTCGTGCCATAACAGTAACTTACCTTTACTCCCCCATCCACAAAAGAACAGCCTATCCTTGTTTGTGCCATAACAGTAACTCACCTTTGCTTCCCTTACCCAGAAAAGAATAGTCTATCCTTGTTTGTGCCATAACAGTAACTCAGCTTTGCCCCCAAAAGAACAGAAAAATGACAGATTTTGCTAACAAACTATCTTTGAATAGCCAAAAGTGCTATCAAAGGAACTGACCCTGAAATATTTGTACATATTTATCACAAAGCATTCCATTTTCATGTCTTGGCAATCATGTATACCTCTGAAATGGTTTGGAAAAAATGCCCATACCATCCGTATACTTCTAAGTAGTGCATACAGATAAAAGTGTAAAATCCTTTGCTTCAGAATTTTCTTAAATACATTCCAGCATGTGCAGTATGTAGCTGAATAAATGAAAGCATACCTTCTGAAGTTCAATACTCCTCTGAGCAGATATATCCCAAAGTAATAGCATGTCTTTACTCTTCTCCGCATAAACAAGTCTCCTCACCATCTGTTTGCTTAGCTACTTGGTTGCATTTTATATGGTGTAGGTTCGGGGCTGTCAGCTTGGTAAATATGCAAATGAGGTGTGAACTCATTGCAATTGATGAATCCAAAAAAACTGGATCCGTGTAGGGATGTAAACATTGTGCAGCCACTCCTTCAGTGTTTTTGCTTTTAATGGATTGCAACTGTGAATGATTAGTGTTTGGTAGAAGGAACACACAACAGGATTGTAGGTTGCCTTACTTCCAGTGGGTACATCTGGTCACATCTACAAAATGTTAGATGTAAGGCTGGAAATGTAAGTAAGCAGCATGCAAGTCACAGGTTGTGTTCATTCACATCCAACCTACCCTTCATTTTTTGCCAACTGCATATGATATTATTTTCACTTAATATCCTCACACATTTTAAGGCCAATGATATAGAATGGCTTACACACTGCAGGACCCAGACTACTGCTCAGATAAATGAAGAATGACCAGCAAACACAGAAATGTAAGACAGAACTGTATATTTGCAAGCAATAATCATGACAGGTTGTGTGATCACTAGGTACACTACATCCCAAACTGCTAAATGTACAAATAATACTTTTATGGTTTGATATCAATGAAGATGTTGTTGGAGTTGGTTGTACATATTTTGCTAAGTTCCTTGCTACAAAGCTGTTTGTGTGTCAAAGAGGGATAAGGCACCCCCTTTTGTGTTCTGAAGGTGCATTGGAGTGAGAGGAAAATCTACACCTATGTAACATCACGTGTACTAACGTTTTCTAGTGTGTATGTCATAGATTGCTTTCCTCATTTCAAATACCTCTCCCCTTTCTTTTGTTTTTTTCTTTTTTTTTTTTTATTGGCCAGTGTTTGCGAGATGCACCACTTAGCAGAAGCACAGGAACTGGAGACAAATGAATGTCAGGTTTGGGCTGTACTTATCTCATTTGTGTGAATAGCAGCAGTGCACAACTTGGACAACTGTCCAGACAGGACCCAGATAGCCAAAAATAGAAACTGGATGCATTCAATTGATACAACTGGGCCTCAAGCAAACCCAATAAGTGATGTTGTGCTGTGGTTAACAATGATACCTTAAGAATGATTAGTAAAATAGAGAAGGTTATGCAGCTTGGGACAGCAGGTATTAATTGTAGAGCTAGAGTACAGATAGTGCTGGGTTCTAGTACAGGGTGTGCAACATTTGTTTTACTGTTGTGACATTGCTGTTTATAGCAATGAACTGCAACATAAACAAGTGCGTTTTCAATCTTTTTGTGGCAACAGGTGTAAGTGTAGGATTTGCAATACACATGGTCTTGGATTCAAATACAGCATATTGTGGGCCAGTTTTTAAGCCTAGCCAATTACCCCCCTGTGAGAATCAAACTCTGTACCTTATGTCTGTAAGGCAAACACCTTAACCATTATGCCAACCTCCCACCCCAGCTGCCTGTACATCTAATACCCTGAATTTCCTTTGCTTGCCACTGTTGTGCTCCACTTACTATCATGCAAATGTTGTGCTTGGGGGTGCATACTGATGATCACCGTATTTGCATGTTGGTAAGTGAAGCACAATAGTTTCAAACAGTATACACACTCCCTGTAAACACGATGACTGGAATTGGCAGGAAAGCATCATTCTCTATTGGTCTAGATACATGGCAGGCATGGCATGCATTTGTGGGGAAGGTGTCAGGTTTAGTGCACAGAGATGGGGTGTCTAGAGGGCCAAGATTTTTATTGGACCCCTAGTTAAGAACCTCAGTGTCAGACGTCTATTCTGGCTCCCAGTATAAATCAGAGGTTTGGGATAGTTTAGCCCAGGCTGTAACCAGTGCCACCGGTATCCCCCACACTGGTGAACAATGTAGGCATCACTACAATGACCTCCAGAGGAGGAAGAGGGATACCCTCGACCACTGAACTGGGGAATTTAGGACTGTGGACATCCCACACCTGTGTAAGTATCAACTATAGAGAGTACTTGTAAGACTTGAAAGCTGAATATAGGCAAGGCTGGCTTTCATAATGATATTCTGTTCTTTGTTTTTTTCCACAGCTGCACGCAATCATGAGGTAAATGTCCAATCCTATGGGGATAGATTGGAGAGGATGAAGAAAGCGTGTGGTATGTATGCAGCAGAATAATTGTGTTATTCTACCATTAACACTTAAAGATAGCTTTTTTGGTATTTTATAGAGTTGTATCAAATTGAGCAAGATTTCTCAACTGTAAAAACAAGTATGCATGCATTAGTCTGTAGCACTAACCAACAGTCCAATATTGCAATATAAAGTTGAGCATGCATATCTCAAATGTAAAAGCAAGTATGCATGCATTAGTCTGTAGCACAAACCAATAGTATAATATTACAATTTAGTCAGAGGTTTTGGGTTCAAATACCACACTTCCCAACTATACAATTATTACAGTTATTTCTGCAATTCATATTTAAATTAAATGAAAGCCTCTATACCAGTGGCACAAATGCCCTGCTGTAAGGTGTCATCTGTGTAACTGGAGCATGCATATGTGCAATATATGCACATGTCAAGGAGTACTTGCTCCAATCTGTAGTATAGTGTGCATCTGTTAGGAGCTGGTAGTCTTAAGACTAAAAGTTATCTGATAGGAGCCTATAGTCTTAAAAGTAAAAAATTAAGATAATAGAGTCAATTAATTGTATCACTGCATTGTATGACACATATGAAGGTACTAATCTTATCTCTTTTCTCTTACACCAACCTTTATCTTCTCATTTTTTATTTTGTATTTATTTATTTTTTATTATATGTCATCAGAATGTGTCCATGTCATCCATGTGTACCACATGACTAAATGCTCCACAGCACAGGAGGGTAGGCCTGCTCCACAGGATCCACCTGCCCCTCCCTCCAGCAGCTCTAGCACCATTGCCCAGCACATCTGGGAGCCAACTCAGTAGCACTGCCTGTGCTTGCCCTGCACTACCTGCCCCCTCAGGTAGTCCTGCCCTGGAGGCTGGTCCAGTGGTACCCTTTGGGATCAGTGGCAGAGGTGGTAATTTTATCACCTGCGATGAATTGCCACAGATGGTGCATAAGGTCATGAGCTGCACTGTTGGTGCACGCCTAGACTGGCTGTAGAGGCCACTCACCATCATTTTACATAATACCAGGTGTAGGAGATGCAGATGTCAGGCACTTTAGCCAGTGGCAGAGTGAGGTGACAGTAATGACAGTCCAGTGGGTGAGTACTCGATTCTCACTGTCATCCAGTTTGATGACCATAGGTTCAGGATGGCCCCACCCTCACCCAATCATGTTGTCCCCCAACCATTTGTGTCCATCACCATCCCTGTTTCTTGTCCTGTTTTGTCTGTCTGAAGTTGCTTCCTTACCTACCCACCTTACCTCACTCAGATATTCCTACATCCCTTTCTCAACATTCCTCTCTGTCTAAAAAAAAAAAAAATCATCCCATTCACGGCTCTCCATTTTGCACATGTCTTCTTGACACACTTGATTTGGTCCAACTGGCTATACAATATGATTGTGTTGTGATCGCCCCTCTCTCTGGAGGTGACAGTCCAAATTCAGTTACATTTTTCAGATATTTTCCCTTTACACTGTTAAAGAGATAGATAGCTATGGTTCTTTCCTATCTCCCTCCTGCACAGTTCAGCCCTGCTTTCCCTTTGTTCTTCCTCCTAATTGCTCTCCATTTCACCACTGTCCTGTCTTCCCCATTTCTTTTCTTTAATGCATTATTGTGCAATGGTGCACATCTTGCACCAACATGCAGCAACAGTAATGTAAAAGTAGTTATAAGTATTACATACAGCTGCATTTGAAGACAGTACCATCTGGCACCAAAAAGAATGTAGCACTGCTTTAACACATGCTGCCACAGAGTCAGTTAGGTAGCCGGTATATTCCAGAGACTCATTACTAACTGTCAGACTTTGTTCTTCCTCCTCCTGCTTGTTCCCCATTTTACCAATTTCCTATCTATCCCATTTTAACACCTTTAATGTTGTTGTTGGTGTTGTTCTTTCGGCTTTTCCTGGTTAGGGGTCGCCACAGAGGAACTCCGGTCCACTAATGATTGGCAGTAGCCTTTCACAAACACCGAGGTGCCAGCTCAACATTCAACCTTCAACGAAGGCATGCCCATTTATGCATGTCTTTCGAATGCCCACCCAACTGTGGGGAGAACATGCAGACTCCACATAGAAGGCACTCCCCACACTCCAGCCAAGAATCGAACGGGAGAACCTCTTGCTGTGAGGCAACAATGCTACCGCTGCACCACCGAACCTTTAATATGGTCAAAAAAATAGAATCACACAAGACACACATAAGCAGAAAAAGCATTGGATCTGTTCAATTTATAGACCAATGCTCAGAAAGGTTGACCGGTGGCAAAATGATGTGGTTACTACCTCTGGGCAATGCCACTAAACCCCGCTGCACTTTGCCAACTCACAGCAACACTTCTCATATAAACATTTAATGTCATTGCATTATTATTCTGTAATAAAAAGTATTTTAAAGTATTAGATACACCTGTATTCAAATCCAGTACTATCTGGGCCAAAAAAAAATGTGTCATTGCATTAACATGAGCTTCCACAGAGTCAGACAAGCAGCAGGAGTATTTCATAGAGTCAATACTGTCAGGCTTCAACAATGCAGCTTGCATTTACATACTGCTTACCTGCATGCAACCATGTATATCTTGCATGCATATGCACTTTATTAACTGTTGCACAAACCCACTGCTCACTGCACTATGGTAATGTTTATATTATGCTGTATTACTGCTGTTTACTCTCTATTTCCTGTGTATGACATGAAATTACATGTGGAAACATTATAAACTGAGGGCCTTATCTAACAATATGTCAGATATTTACAATGAATCCACCTGTTGCCACCCCCCCAAGCACTGCAACCTTGGTGTCTCAGTACTTTTTCCACACATATATAAACCACAGTATAAAATGTATTATCAAATGTGTGCTATGCAATGCACATCAATCTGTTAATGTACAGAACTACAACTATTGTCCCATATGCCTAAAAACATTTATCTGCAAGGCTAAGGAAAGAATCAGCATGGACCATATCCATAGGGACATAGGTGACCTTCAACACACTTGACCCTGCCCATTTTGTTTTTGTCAAGGGTAGATCTTGCTTATTGAACTTTGTGGACTTCTTGAATACTGTCACTTTCGTGTTAGTAAATGAATAAATGAGTCTTTGTTGGTTCTGTTTAAGCAGCATACAGTCACATCACTGTAAAGGCTTATTGACTATGGCTAAATAACTTATATACAAACTAACTGCTGTGATCATACATGCTCACTCACTGGCTGCTTCTACAAAATGGCATTAGGGATTGCACGTGTCTGGAATTTATACGTGCACGCACAACCTCAAATGCTTCTTAAAGACATAGTACATATACGCACGTTACACTCTGATCTACAGATACTGACTCCAAAGACCTGGATGAGGGTAAACAGCTCATAAAACTTGTGTTGACTTATCCCAAGCCTATGACACTATCCCCAATTCATGTATCATAGTGAAGATCTCTTATGTGGGAATTAAGCCATACAGTAGCAGAGAGATAAGCAACTGAGTCATTGACATGACACATACTCTCAAAGTTGGGGACTGCACCTTCACCAGTAGCCAATTACCATTAGAATACCACAATGATCTGTGCTGGGCCCTCAACTGTATACAAACTACTTCCCCGAAGTGCAGGCAATGGTAGATGGCCTGTGGTTTACCAAGTTTGCAGATGACTGGTAACTGGATGCACTAATATAGAGTCCCTCAATTATGGTAACATATTATGGAAGGAGCTGCCACACACAAATTATTGATGCCAAATTCACTGAATAAAGAAGGTATTTTGCCAAAACTGGTCTGCTTATTAGTCATCCTTTTTATAGGATGATGTCTGTTGGAAATTAAACCACATTTATATTTGCTGTGGACTATAGAGTGCTGGTCTTTTTGCTTTGATTTGTTTCATTATGCTAACAAATGCACAAACCATGGATCATGTAGACATGACACCCTGTCAACAGACCAGTTGTTATGTGTCCTGTGTCCTGGGATATATGGTATGTGGAATGTCCACCAGCATGTATCCACAGTGGTGAGTACTCCCTTGTATGTAACACGACTACTAAGTATGTGCAAGATATCCACATGACAGGCCATAATACTGTACCTTCATAGTTCACAGCTTTCACCACACTAATACCCAAGTACAATGCACCCTTCCTCATGTCCCTCCATATACATCTTCCAATGATGTAAAACTGAAGTGTACCACTTTGTCACTGTAAGCTGTCACACATCTATTTGTGCATACCTAGGTATTTGTTTTGTTGCATAAACATTACTGTCTGATGGCATGGAACCCCCATCAAAGTACAGTGCCACATGTATGTGTGATATCTGTTTTGGTGATGCACTCATGACATACATAGCTGTTTAATGACATTGATGGTATTGTTTGTATTTGTGACAGTGCAGATTGTGCCATATATATCTCTGCCATGAACACCAGTCAACTAGCCTGTAGTGATCATAATGTCAAATGTGCCTCCTCACATCTCCTGCATGTGCTAGTGTCAGAAAAATGTGCTTGATTACACTCATAGATTGCTGACGTGCTAATTGTTGTACAGGTATGTTGCTGCAGAAGCATCTATACTCACTCAGAAACAAATATGTTGTGTCACAGACATGGGTATTACTGGTGGTATTATTCTGATATTGTCCATGACTCTGATAGTTTTACTGTTGGCCATGAGCCTGTATCTGTGTCCTTCTTGTTGGAAGCCTCTATTGACAATACAGGCATACTCAGGCAAATCAATTTGCACAGCTTCACAATAGGCACCCACCCTCAATTTTATTTAACAACTCAAAGCCACTCTAAACTTTTCTGAGTTTAAGAAAAGAAATAATAATTACAACAAATACTGCAAGAGCAATGTGTCTGTGGCAGAAAAAGGAAGCAAACTGGTTTAAACCCAGTTAGTTTTGGAAAGAAATAAAACACTATCAGGGACATTAAATAACTCTTCATATATGAAGAATGAGCAAATAACATTGAATCACCACATTTGCTAATGAATATGCTCACTCTTTGCAGTCCTCTCTAATTGGCATAACTAAATTATTTCCAAAATATACTCTCCCACTAATGAATAACAATAACTTTCTTCTCCTGATGCATACCCTCCAGCCTCATATGTAGCAACCTTTCACTTCCCTGAAATTTTAATAAAACAGACCAAATCCCAGTTTCTCAAACTCAGTAATTTAGGATTTAAATCCAGCATTCTTCACCCCATCTTCTTAAGACTTGCAGCTGAAAAACTAAACCCCTTACTCATATCTTTAACCTATCTCACACCTTAGACATTGTCCCAACAGCATTCAAGCACACATCTATTATTCCTGTGCCTAAAGTTACTTCACCCATTGGGCTGAAGATTTACAGACCTTTTGCTACTTTGTGCCCTATTACCAAAATATGTCTGCAAAATTTGTACAAGCAACTACTTAAGCACATTAACAACTATAGCCTGTTATATGATGCATGGCATGGATTTTGCAATACCTTCAGTACCTTTACTGTACAGATAATGAACACTTATACCATTTATTGCAACCTGAATGAGGGCCTTATTACTGCAGATATCTTTGCTGACATGACAAGGGCGTGCAAAATGGTCAACCATACCCTTTTTCTCAGCAAACTCAAAAGACTCAACTTTGGAGATAACACTATTTGCTGGTTTTGCATCCATCTATAAGACACAACCCTCCAAGTCTATAGCAATGTCTCATCTCCTTACAGGGGTGGCTCATGCTATCGGACTGCAGGACTGCAACCCCCCCCCCCCAGCTGTAAAAAGAAAGACAAAGAATTAAAAAAAATAAAATAATTAGTATACTATTGTATACAGGCTGCTTAGGTGCAAGTCTGAATGACTCGCTGTTAAAGTCCCAGAACTTGAACTGTGCATGCATGTTCGGCGAGTTCTGAGTTTAAAAAAAAAAATAGTTTCTGTAAATCTGGACTGCTGTTAAACAGTCTGGATTAAGAAGAGATGTTATCAGTGTACAGATGTACAGAAGTCTATGCAGTTTGTAACCATAGTAAAGTAGAAGGGGATCGAACTGCCACGTCCGCAGTCACATAAATGATGTGGGTGGCTGGATGGCTACTGAGGGGTTCTCGGCTCTCCCTCTCTCCCTGCACTTTGCATGCTGGGAAAAAGAGAGCAAGAAACATTCAGCAGCAGTACTTCTTTAGTTTGGAGGAGTTTGTTCCATTGATTGGACACTAGTGACTGACAGGCAGCAAAGCAGTGCACCTTGTTTGACCTGGTTGTGGTAATAGATAGAAAGATGAAAGAGGCGAGTTGTTCAGCTTAAAAGGAAGAAGGAAAGGAAGGAACTTAATAAATTATAGCAGGTAAGGTTAGTGTAGGTGAAGGAGGATACAAAAAAAAAGTTAAGTTGTAGTTGTTTTCTTTTTCTTAAATTGTACTTAGTTGGTGGCTTGCTTACATAATTATTATATCATTTAAAACTGTCTTTCTTGAGTCTCAAGATGGCAACGTTCTAAATTACTGATGTTCAGACCCCTGTGTGTGTGTGTGTGTGTGTGTGTGTGTGTGTGTGTGTGTGTGTGTGTGTGTGTGTGTGTGTGTGTGTGTGTAAATATATTCCTCTGCACCCTTACAGATGAATTCTGTGGTTTTGCCAATCAGGGTGTAATGGTGTCTGCTGAGATGCAGGGAAACCATTTGAATTGCCGCATGCAGTTTGAAGATACCTGTTAACGGTAGAAAATATTGCTTTAGCACATACCTCTCCAACGTCCCTGGTTTTGCTTAAGGTTCTTAATTTTTTTTCTCATACTGTTGCCCTGTCCCCATGAAACTTCATTTTCAGCTAAATTACTGTCGGTTACAGTCAGGCAATAATGTTATGCATTAGAGTTTCATGCTTCTTATTATTTATAAAATGCATATTGATGCAAAACCTGCTGTTATAATAGCTTTTAAATTTAATTAGTGCAATATTTAAAACTGTCAATGATTATAGGGCTTCATCAAAAATTCCTGAGCAAAGAAGTTGAGATGTATGATTTGGCATTAACAATACCAGTTTTTCATCGTTGTCTGTTCATGCACCTCTTCATTTCTTCTCAAATGTTTATTGATTATCTGATCAGCTCAGGTATGCCCCCTCCCAGTACTTTGTTGGATGTGTTTGATTAGGAACCAGTTAAATCAACTGTCTAAAAGCACAAACTTTTTTGTTACTGAATATTTTCACTGATTGAGTCTGAATGCTACTGAAACTGATGAAGCCAGATTGAAGCAATCACTTATCTTAGATCTTTGTTTTTTTTTGGGGGGGGGGTGTACTTATTATCCACACCTAGTGAGCTAAGTCCGTCGTGTAGGATTTCTGCTGCACAATTTTCCCGGCTGAACTATGCCTCTCAGCTGCCCAGATTTTCACAGAATGAATAGATTTTTGCTTCTTATTTTTGGTTTGTTCCTCATAAAATTTGTGGTTTTCTGGCAAATCATTTAGGAACGAAGTCACTAAATAATGACAGACACTGAGTTTCAAACTTCATACCCTTCAGAAAAAATACATGCTAAAGCAAGACCTGTTATTCTATCAACTGAGCAATTTTTAGTACTGTTTGTTTGTTCCCCCAATATATTTGGCTTTGTCCAGATTTCCTTTGTTAAGGGGTTGAGAGGTACGTGCAAATAAATTACTTTATAGAATTAGGTGTATCCCAACCTTTCAACTGTCCCTGATTTGGGCTAAAAATGTTGCTCTCCCCCTAATAATCCCTCCGCAAAATGGCAATTTTGGAAGAAAACGTGGAAGGTTTACAATTAATAAATAATTGCAATGATCAGCGTTATAGATTACTTTTATTTCAGAAATGCATGTAGATTCATTTATTTTATCAGCTGCTCAACTTAACAGAACTAATATTAAAAAAGTGTCCCTTCGTTGACAGGTTCCCATCTGTACTGTGTGGCTATTTTATATTTTTGCATCACATTTTTGGTCCATTTTTCATAAAATTGTGGTTTTCTGGCAAATTAGTGACAAATCATTAAAGATTGAAGTTAGGAAATAATGACAGACATTTGAGTTTCAGATTTCATACCCTTCAGAAAATCCATACAATGCAAGACGTACTATTCTATTATCTTTCTAAGTTTATAAGATCAATATTTAAAAATTGTCCTTATTGTTGGGCATTTGTCCCACTTCTATTTATGGCTTTGTCCAGATTTCTTGCTCTGAGTTTGAGAGGTAAGACAAATGTGTCAAGGCCATCACCATCAGCCAGAGACATTTCAAATTGTTACATATTTGTTGTAACCCCACTCCCCCATGTAGTGACTCTGGATGTGTCCAAGCAAGGCAAGGAGCAGTTATGCATTGTAAGTGTGCAGAGTATCCCCCAGCCAAGGTAGACACAAGTACTACAGTGGCTTTTCATCTATCCTTGATTTTGCAGAATGTTCTGGTTTTCTGTCATATTTTATACTGCTGATTTATGCTTCTTATTATTCAGAAAACACATATTGTTGCAATGCCTATTGCTTTGTGTTTAAGTAGCAATGCTTTAATGACCATCAGGTAAGCTTGTTTGAGATTGCAAGATGCAAGTAAGTTTTAATAAGCATACTGTTAAAGAACTGTCAACATTGAAAGCCTTTTTATTGTTGCCATGCAGAGAATATTTACATAACTAGATAATGCATTAGCCTTAGGTATTGAAATGCATTTGACAGTATTTGTAATAAAGAACAGCATTACAGTATTTTCAGAAGCTTATTACATTTGTTGGAGACTTGCAGTCATCTTTGCAGGCTTTACACATAATCTAAACAGAATGCCAATCTGTCAAGTGTAGTCCATAACCTGTGCAGTAATTCTTTAAGCAATTTATCTTGAGATTGTTTCTTGTTTGCTGTTCATTTTTTACTTTGATCATGTTTTCCGAATTAAACAAGTAAATAGTTGTTGTCAGGCAACAGGTCTTTTTTGGGTAAGAAACATTTTTACAAGTGGGGGTATCACAGAGATTGCTACATTCACCATGTTACTTGGTACTTTTATAAAGCTGAATATAAATTATAATTAGAACTGCAGTGCAAGGAGAAGTGGATTGAGTTGAGTGATGCTTGTTTTTTTTATACTTGATTTTGACTGGCATTCCAGTAATGCATTTAAAGAGTAATTTATTTTTTCATGCCTCACAACCTTTTTGTTTCCATCTAGATATTAAGTAGGCTGTCATGTAGCCAATGCATTGAAATATTTTTTTTCTTCTCCACTTCATTTTGTCTTGATCGGACTCTCATAATGACAGTTTGTCACCCAGGGCAGTGTGTTTAGTTAAGGTCCCAGTTTTGCTGGTTTTGAGCATAGCTCCACCCCATTATAACTGGCCACACCCCTCCTGATTGGCCACACCCATTCAGCTGTCTCCTGCAGCCCTCCTTTGATTTGAAGTCACCAGCCGCCACTTTATGCTGGTAAACATAATTAATACAAGTGTTTCACAAGGGTCTGTGCTAGGCTTTCTTCTCTTTTATCTATTTGTTAAAGATCTCCCCCTTGAATTACTATATCGTAAATTAATAATGTATGCAGATGATATGCTACTCCTGCAATCCAGGTCTAGCCACTCTGACCTACAAACCAAATTGCAGGACAATTTCGCCTGGTCCACTACTGACAAATTACTAATTAACCCTAAGAAAACCAATGTCATGGTCTTTGCCCCGGCCAAGAAATTAACCACTATTCTTCCTACTCTCTTAACGGATCTTAATGGGAATAGAATACCTAATGTTACTGAACAGAGGTAACTAGGCATAATGATAGACCCTACCCTTTCCTTCACCATTTGCACAGATTTTATAACTAAAAAAGTCCTTGCTCAGTTAAAACTATGTTACAAGACCAGTTGTCTCCTTTTATCTGCTGCTGATAGGGCCATTGTTGAAAATATTTTAATACCCACACTTGAATATGGCCCTTCTTTTCTCTTTATACATTCAGCCTGCAATACTCATAGAATACAGATCTGCTGAGAATAAAATCTGCAGGTTTATTCTATTTGCAGATCCTTACTAGATACAGCATTGCAATTTGTTTTTCTTTTACATAATCTAATTTACAAGGCATTAAAACGCAGTTGTTGCCCCCACCCCCTTTAAGAGTGAAACTGCCTTTACAAGACAACCCATATGTACTCAGAAGTACACAGGACAACCGTTTCTCTCTAGTACACCCTCCATTAAAAAGTGAGGTAGGTGAAACAGCCTTCTCTGGACTGGGACCTGCTACCTGGAACCACCTGAATACAGACCAAAAATCTAGAAACCATTAAAAGCTTCAAAGATGCACTTAAACAGCATCTCTTTTTTGAATCATCCTGCAAATTCTGACATGGCAATGGTTAGGTAACTTACCATCTCATATCATGAATAATAGAACAGATTTAATAAACTTTGCTCAGCCTCTTAATTTGGCATCTTATTCCAAATATTTCATATGTATATTGGAGGTTATATATTATATTTATGATTGCTCTGTATTTTATGTGCAACTTAGCTTGCATTTTGTATGTTTTTTTATTCTCAATGATGATTTTCTTCTTTTTGAGCAGGGGGGTTTTGATAGACCACTTCACTTACCTGGTGAACAAATACTAATAAATAAATACATTCATTTTGTTTTCTCGTCACCTCCTCTACTTTCTAGTACTCCTGTTTGTAAAACATATATAGGAGGCTCCCAAGCTTTTTCTACAGTAAGGCTAAATACTGAACAATTGAAAAGGTTTGAAAACTGTCAAAAGACTGTTTTAATTATATTTATTGTAATACCACTACTTTATAACAGGACAGCAGTAAATGTACTGAGCAATGCAAACTGTGGATTTCCCAATCAGCATTTTAAACCTTTCCACCTCTGCTTCTGAGAATAGCACTCATTTTATTACTGGAAACAGTGACCTATTTTTTGCTACCTTTTTGGTGTATCTGTGAAAATGTATTTTAACAGGTCCTTTTCACAGTGACATATAGCTTGTCTCAGCATGTAGCTGTAACACAGATCAAAGTTTATTAAAGAGTAATGTTTATGTAAATAAAGAGGCATTTTGTCTCAGCTACTGATGTGAGGCAAACAATAGGAACATATGATAGCTATACTTTTTTCAACAATCCACTTATATTGGTATACTTGGAGTTGTGTCTTTTCACTTACTGTGAAGTAGTCTAAATATCTAGGCTAGACATAGTCTTGCTAAATGCAGGATTATTTTTTTTTTACTTTAAATGAAGAACACATTTAAAACCAGTGTTAAGGATACAACAGTTTTTATTAATGTATGTTTAAGTGCATAAAAGCAATCTGATCAATAACAGAAAAGTACAGTGTAGCCCCAGAGCTATCAACTCTCAACACTTTTATTAAAGTTCTGTGCATTTAAAAACCCAGCACCAGTAATGCAGTTAAAGAAACTCAAAATGACAATCCTCTCTGTCTTAATTAGGATTATGTGCTTTTTTTCTTTTCAATGTCTTGTAATAGTACACTCATGGCATGCATGGTGTGAAATTTCTGATGTATAGGAAATGCATTAATTCATGCCTGCAACAAGTCACACTGCAGCTATAAAAGCTGTACTGTGCTGTAAAATAACTGACTTACAGCAATTTAACTGCTGGATATACTTGAGAATTTAGACCCCCTCCCCGAGTATTTCCATCTTAGGATATTGCAGATGAAGAAGAGGAAACAAACCACTCCAGAAGTATAAAGAAGGAAAAGAGAGGCTAATGCATAGCAGAAAGATAAAAAAATGTGACTCACACTATCATACAGCAATATTAATGTTCAATTCAATGAGTCAAGGTGAGGGAGAGGGAGTGGCAGACAGTGAAACAAAGCCAATGTAAATGTTTCCCACTGGCTATATCATCCAAGAAAGATCAACGCATTCACTTCTTTGGTTAACTAACACCTGTTGTTGGGTCTCTACTTTGGTTCATAGAACCTTTTTACATAATGTAAACAGCCTATTTTGTACACATGCCTTGTGTCTTTGTAAAAAGTATATTTCTATATCTATTATTTTGATTTTTGTATTTAAGCTGATTTTACTACTGGTTACCCTTTCTTTGCACCTCTGTGCCATGCTTTTTAACTACATTGGCTACCTTTTTTTTTGCTTTTGTATCGTTATACTATGCTTATAGTTATAAAACAACGCATTTACTTTTAACTACTTAAACTGTATATTTTTATCAATATTCAGGTTAGGCCTGAAATTTGTCATGTTGTTTGATCAATACCCTATCCAAGTAAGCCAACTAAAATAACATAAAATCAGTCAATAGGTACTGGGGCTAAATCCTTCAACGACTGCTTACTTAAAGTTATTGTGTGCAGCCATGCCAAATTTCAGATGCAAAGGTGTATGTGTGCCAGATGTATGATGATAAATGCTTTATCAAGTTCTGCACTCTGTAAACTGAAACATCATCATCACCATCATGTAACCCATTTTCCCCATTTTTACATAGGGTCATGATGTTGCCTTAACTTCCACCACCTCTCTTGATTCACAGAAACTCTTCTAAGTTCCTCAGCAGTTGTGACTGACTTTTGCAAGTCTTTCTTGAATTCTATCCATTTTTTGACTGGAGATCGTTGTGTCTTTTTGCATTCGTCCTATGTTTAACAAATCCGCTTTACCAGATCATCTTTTTATTTCCTGTATATGTTACTGAAGCAAACACTGAAGGCTTCTTTGGCTTCTGCTGAGATATCCTCTTTCTTTGCCTGTCTCACAGTGCCCATGTCAGCTAATCCATCTCCAAAATCTCAAACTACTTCAGATGCTCTGCCTTTACTGCCCATGTCCTGTACCATTTGCTGGAGTTCCTGTTCATATGGTATAGCCCTCTTACCTGTTGGCTGATGCAATACCTCAATGGTATGAACAGGAATGACTTCAGAACTGCATTGCCCTTCCTTCGTGGATACACAGAGCATCCAGTCTCTTTCTTGCTATCATGTCCTCTACTTCCAAACTGCATCCCATTAGTGTTGAATGAGTTCAGAGTATCAATCGTTTGTTCATTTTGTCAGATACTTCTATTTTTATCTATCTTTCACTTAGCAAACCATCCTATGGCAAGTGGACTCCAGTTGGCTAATAGCTTATTGGCTTATTGATGATATGCTTTATGGTGACACACACACTGACCAATAGGGGCATGCACTATCAAATGCCCAAACACCTTTTTATGACATTAGTTGGCACGACCAAATCACCTAGAGACAATATTTACACCTGAAGTTGATATTCTCCCATCTAGAGGGGACTGCTCACCACATCACAAAAACAACCGGTCAGCGTGACTCTTCCACCAATAAATACCACCTAGAGTCTATGCTGCTGGCTACAGCTATGTTTCTTTTTTAGCATACCTCTCAAGTTCAAATGGCAAGGGAAAGTTAGTGCCAGGTATCCTCTGTCTCATAGACAGAAATACCCATCACAGACACAAGGGGCACATGCAAGCTCCACACAGACGGTGAAAACAGTTCAGGATTAAATGCTGAACCTTCTGTCTGCAAGGCAAAGATTTTGATTACTATGTCACCATGTCTTTTTGCATAGTAAAGTATATTATTTAGCTCTGTAAACTGAAACATAATACGCCAGTTGTCACTTTATGATATACTTCATTATTTCAATTTGATGTTTTTGAAGATTTTAAAAATAATTAGAATTATCACATTGCACAAAATAAGTATTACACATGCAATCTTCCCTAGATCATGCCCTAGATAAGGACCATGATGACTCACTGAGGTTCAACTTAAATCTGCCTCTATAAACATTCCAGATTTTAATCTAAACTCATGAAATTTTGCAACCAAGATGGGAAAGTTAATTTTCACTGGCAACAAGATTTTCTAACTTTAATAACAATGCATATAGTAAGACACAAAAGGAATTCAGGAATAATATAGAAAATCTTCCTAATCTTGGACAAAATTCCATCCATCACCTTCTCTGACTTGAATGACACAATCTGACTGCTATCCAGTTTGGAGATTTTTTTCATGGCATACTTCAAAAGTCACTAGTAGACAGTCCACCAACTGACTGTTACAATTTTCCATACTGTGACTGCCCTGAGTTTTCCCCTCAGTCGCTTCATTTTTAGTCTCCCCTGACCTCTCAACTGTCCCTATTTTGGAGGAATGCTCATATTTTCAGACCCGATTTAACACTGCACAAGTTGTCCCTTTTTGGAAGTATGTCCCTGTCTTCAGGCTTGATTTACCCATTCACACAGTTTTCTGAATTCCCTTCATCATGTGATTCTTTGAAGCTGTTTAGTCAATACTAAATCATACTTCATGTCCAACATACTAGTGGTACAAGTAATTTAAAGAAACAGGACACAGATCTGACATCTCCCCTTTTCTGAAGCAAAAATAAATGTTCTTGAAATTCTAAACTTTTTCAGTGCAGTTCATTAAAGTCTAAAGATTTTATACTATCTCTTTGACAATGTGATTATATTTTTCCATCATCATTTTTGTCACTCTGTTTTTTACACCTGTGTTTCTGAGTAGTGAAAGTGGGAAGAGTTTTGTGCAGTTTGGAATTCAAATGTTATGCTAATTAGATGTCCAGAATATTTAGCTGGATGTTCCTACTTTTCAAGGGCCTTTGTTCCTATTTTCAATGTATGTAGGTTGGGAGGTATGCCTCCACCCCCATTTCTTAAAAAAATCTTGGTAGGTATTATTGCTGTTTCAGTTTCAATATTATTTAACCAGGGTGGACCTCATTCCTAGGAACTGATTGTGCCATTATGTAAAGAAGGAGCCTCAGCATCATTAAATAATTATTGTCCAATGACTTTCATACTCCCTTATTTAATGTGCAGAAAACTGTATTTATTCACAACTACTTCAGAATTTGGGCAAATACAACTTCATTTCAAGTTCACAGCTTGATTTCAGGCCTAACTTTAACATTGATATTATAGTAGTGAATGTAATGGAGGGCTTCCATGAGCAATCAGATTATGGCTAAATATGGGATCAGTATGTTTGGGCATCTGTGCACCATTTAACACTGAGGAGCATGTGATTCTTCTCATTACCTAAATATGCTGTATCCCCCAGCGCCACTAAAGAGTTCAAAAGCTACAGCAAAGACCATCACCAACTAGTCACATGGAGCAGTACCATCCCTCAATCACTGCTGGTTACTGCTGGAGTTTCTCACAGCTATGAACTAGAGATACTCCTTTTTAATGACAATGACAAGGATATGAGTTTTCATTGTCAAGAATCAAAAGTGGTCCAGTTGTACAAACATGTCTGCAAATCCTTCATGCACATCATACAATCACAAATGTCACTGCCAACATATATTCTATAAATATAAATACCACACAATTCAAAAACTCCCTTAAGGCCCATCTTGTATGTTCTTGACTGTGTCCATGTGTCACATAGTCCTTAATTCTGTTACCTCCACACTTTCTCTTTTTTCTTATAATTCATGCCCTCAATAAGCATGGTTGTCATGAATGGTATCCCTTGGCAAATAGAAACTTGTTGTAATCTCTGTTTTTAACAACAAACAGAATGTACATATGTAAATATTGCTGATTGAAATTGTCTTTACTGTTTTCTTCTCTCACTAGATACTACTAGTATAGCATTTTTTATACTGTGTATAATATCATTATTGTTGTTATTTGTTGTTTTTAATTAAGTGGAGCTTTTCTCCCCGGGCCTCCGCTCTAAATGAATCTCGTCCAGTCGGACCATCCCGGTTAACAAATGTAAAATAAATAAAGTAAAATAAATAAAAATAAATAAATTCTAGCTTTCATTCACTGCATGTATGGTTTAAAACTCTGAGACCACTTACAAACTATTAAAAACATTACTAAGAACAAAATTGTTCTTTTATTTAGTAAAAGCCAAAAGCCAAAAGAATTGCCAGTATAAAATCATTATCATATCTAAAAGCATTATCATTCTAAACCAATATCATATCTGTAGACAATTGTAGTACCCCACAAATGCAACAGATATACTTTTGGCCAGACAATTAATGCCCTGGTACATATTTAGGAAAGTGATTATCCATAGTTAAAAAGATTTAAATTCTTATACAGGAATTTCTCATGCAAGGATGACATTTTTTCTAGACCTGATTGGCTTCTTAACCTAAAAGCTTGATACCTGATTGGTACTGTATGCCCTCCTCCCTAACCTGCTACAGAGGACTACCTTACATCTGCAGAGTAAAGGAGGTGGTGAGTATAGTAGTCATATAGCGACACCAGTCAAGAAAACACCACCATGGATGGATGATGACAACAAAGCCAGTCTATGCACGCCTCCGGACTTTGCTGGTTTGGCCCCCACACACAAAAAAAAAACAACACACATTACTGCACTCACAGCCACTGTGTCAGAAATCTCAGCATTCACATACTTGGTACTCATAGTTCTCCCACTGTGTACCAAACACCTGACAGCAATAACACCGCAATACAGGAAACCACACAAGTTCTGCAACAGTGGCTAGCAGAACACACACACACACACACACACACACACACACACACACACACACACACACACACACACACACACACACACACATGCACACACAAACACATACATGCATGCACATACACAATCCTAAGCCTACTGATTAGAGAATATTACCTGCACAGTATACAATGGCACACACTTGCCTCATCTCCTCCACTCAGAACAGACATGCAACAAAGTGAACTGGGCCAGGAGAATTTGCTAAATGTAATACAAGGAGTTAGAAAGAGGAGTCCACGTGATGTTCATAGCAGGTGTCTGTTATTACACTCTATTTCCCTGTTTCAGACAAAGCACCTTCCCTGGGCAAGAGACTTTGATACATGTCACTACAAGGGTCACAATGATTTCCCTATATGAATATATATCCCATATATATAGGGAAGTCACCCCTGATCATTATTAGTAAAAAAATACGAGCACTCATAAAATCAACTAAGGCCAATTTTGAGAGAAACATTGCCATGGATTCAAAGGACAATCATAAGGCCTTTTTCAGCTATGTTAGGAACCTGGGTGGAAACTCCCAGATATGCTCAGAATTAGTCCAAAATGATACAAAAATCACTGAACCCACAGATATTGCCAACATACTGGCAGACAGGTTCAGTGCAAACTTCACCCCTCTCCCCCTAAAGGAGAGATAACTATCCCAGCCGAGTGTAGCCTCCCGGACATCTCAAATGCGCAGGTGAAAGCTGCTCTCTCTAAAGCTAAAAACACAGCATCAATGGGACCGGATGGTGTCCCCGACTGGTGCTACACGAGCTAAATGAGGAATTAAACCGCACATAAGGCAGTTGTTTAATCTCAGCCTTACCACAGGATACGTGCCCAAGGAGTGGCGTCACGGCAACTGTGGTCCCACTCACAGTGTGCCTCACGGACCCTGGTAATTACGCCCCATAAGCTTAACAAGTCTAGTCTGCAAAGCTATGGAGAGGATCATAATGGAGCTCATAAACAAAGATATAGGGGACTTGCAGACATTGGATCCCAGCCAGTTTGGCTTTGTCAAGGGAAGATCATGCCTTTTGAACTTGGTTGACTTCTTCGAAACAGTCACCAAGGCCATTGCTGTGGAGAAGACAGTCCATACAGCTTACCTTGACCTTGCAAAGGGTTTTTGACACAATACCCACTGGTATTGTAGAAAAACTTACCAGCTTAAATGTAAACCCATATGTCACAAGATGGGTTGCAAACTGGCTTAAGGACAG
>NC_056750.1:89174054-89189561 GCF_019279795.1 Protopterus annectens
TTTTTTTTTTTGGGGGGTTGGGAGAATGTTGGGGGGGGGCAGTACAGTGGCATTTTGGGGAAAAGTACACAAGTTAAATTTGTCCGCCATTGATAGCTTAGGGGATGCAAGGTGGTGTAATGGCTTTGCAGTATGGTTAGTAGGAGGTCTTAGCATGACAGTTGATGTCTTGTTTTGCATTGTTGTAATATGTATCTAACACTGACATTCTGCTCTATCTTAGTAGTGATGCAGAGTTACTTCTTTGCTAATGTTTGCTGTAATATATGTCTTTGAACTGGTAAGACTGCACAGGATGAACTGACTTAGTGGCAGTAATGGAAGATTGATCAGTTCATTACAACTGGTGCATGGACCTCTGCACATCATAGCAATATACTTTTTTCATGTATTTTAGTTTAACAGGCAAGGGCTGCTTACTGGCAACATTGTTTAATTATGATTCTCTTATTATGAACTATTTTTGAACTTTAACAGTGAACAAAGGGTATAATGCAAGTTCCTTATACTAAGTTATTAGCTTTCTAGTAGTAACCTGAAAAAAATTCTCTGCAATTAGTGTGTTTTAGTCATATGACTGGAAGAGAATTCATAGATACACAGTGGTTGGACAGACACTATAAATTAAATGGTGAGGGCTTCAGGTTGTCCAAGGGAGCATAGGTTCGGAGCAAGTAATCATAGTCAAGGGATGGTACTAATTTTCTTGTTCGGTTATATGTGAAAATTGGAGTGGTGTTTAGATGGTCAGGGCCAGACTGAAAGAAATTAGAATCTTTGCTGATGAGAACCATATGATAAGAGATGGGGTCTACTATACCACACCAGGACATGGATGGCTGAGATCTGTACAAATACACAGCTCTTTTTACAGTGTTTTTTAGTTTGTTACACAGTCCTGAGGCATTGTGTTTAGTTTTGTTTTGTTAGATCTGTACAAATGGTTGGTATTGCTGTCGTGAAGGGTGAATAGTAATAGGCATATAACTTGGATCCATCTGATTGTTTTGATCTGTAGAATCAAAAAATATGAGCCGAGCTGCTATGTTGTCACTCTGTCTCAAGGTTGCAGCTGAATAGAATGGCACACATACTGTTATGATAAGGAAAAGGATGCATTTCTGGTTGTGATTTAAGTGGAGGAAGAATACTACATAAATGGCTGAAATGAGGTATAAGGTACGGATACCTTGGAGGGAAAAAGAATGAAGGCTGGGATTCATAAACAGTGGTGAAGCAGCACATCTCATGCTGCACAAATACGTTTTGGTGCTTTGTCATTTAGCAATGATTAGTCATATTAATTCCTGCCAGTGTAGCATCTCAGTATGTGGGGTTGTACATGAGTATGTATCGCTGCACTGGAGTAGTGTACACTGTTCAGTTGAACAGCATACCAACCTGTGATACTTTGTAGCACAGGTAATAGCAGACCGTACAAAGGCACCCCCCCCATGCACATACTCATATTTCATACAGATAATTGTAAATGGCGACACATGTTATCACATGCAGACAGAAACATACTGCAGCTACCTCAGATTAAAAGACAGACAAGGCTACATTGAGCTTGGCCACACTATTGACTGAGGTCCTGTTTTAATCAGTCACTCTATCTAACAGGCCTTTACACCCTTCACACACACACACACACACACACACACACACACACACACACACACGCGCGCACACACGCACACGCGCACACACACACACACACACACACACACACACACACACACACACACACACACACACACACACACACACACACACACACACCCAAGACACTTGGAAACACTCCCATACACACAAAGGGCCAGATTTGGAAAATTTAACCACATCATGCTAAGCAAATTCAGGCATTCAGTGGCTATGTACAGGTTGGGTTTAATTCTGAAAGCCTATCCACATGATATGACTCAGCCAGGTTATTTGGTCTACTGTTTTATATGCCATTGATTTTATTGCTTAGCATGCTAGGGACTTAGTACAGCTTTGTGTACTGAGCAACATGTGTAAGTATGCTAGATGAACTCTATCTGGTTGGAACTGAGGCATAAGATCAAACCTTGGTTCAAGACTACAGCTAAGGAAGAGTGATATGTATTTGTTTTACAGAGGCACAAGGTAAAACTGTCTAAATGTGGGAGTCACCAGTCAACCTTGCAGATCTGAGGTCCAGGTTGGCTGGGGTGCACTTGGGGTGCACTTGACAGCAGTTATATAGTCCGTGATATTTGGACCACATGTCCTCTACAAGACCTAAATTGATAAATTATGGTGGGGTGGAATTTAGGATTAAAGTGAAAGAAAAACTCACAAATAATCTATTATTTATAGACTAGCAGGTAGAAGATGTTAGGAAGAATACATTATTCATAGGTAAGGAGGTAAGTATGGTGTCAGTTGTATAGTGACACAGTATGATTCTTGACTTTAGCCTAGTGAGACTTAAAGCTATTGGAATAGAGAATAGGTATATATGTGACATGTAGCTAACACAGCACAGTGAGTAGACTTCATAACTGTAGCATATCCAGATTTCAGGGAGGGACCTGGAATAGTTTTGGGATTATGGTTTACCCTTCCTAAGGAAAAGTTCATCCTTATTCAGGTTACAAAAATTAGGCTGTGGCAGGAGGACTTGTAGCAGAAGTAGCAGAGGATGAGTTGAGGTTAGTTAAAAAAAGAGGAGTGGCAGTATAGAAGGTAGGTTAGGTAAGAGGAGGAACATATTAAAAGGAGCTTAGGGGAGAGAGGAATAGGCCATGATTCTTACACAGTTTAGAATGTAGCTTGGTGGATAGAAGGTCTTAGGTAGATAGGTTACAGAGGATGGCTATGTTACTCCCCCTTATGTCCTAGAACAAGTTAAAAGTTTGTCCTCCCTTGATCCTGTATCTGATGTGCTGAGGCCAAATAAGAGCAAAGCAGACCATGCAGTGATGGACTAGAGGTGATTCTTATAGCAAGGCTAAGTATCTTTCAAGTGATGTCTGAGCTCCATTGATAGGATAAGGTAAGGTAAGGAATGATGGTATGGCTTTCCTGAAACATCACTGGCATATTCAGCTATTAATGGTGAAAGGATAAGACACACTTGTGGAGGCTGATGTCATGTCTACCAGCTGTGGATTCAATGTGTGCTCCTCTGGCATGATCTACTTAAGGGGAGAAATGATGCTAGTGAATCAACAAGTGAGCAACTTGTTGGATAAAATGGAAATAGGTAAAGGGAGAAGCTATGTTCCTCTAGTAATAGACTGAGACACTCTTAGTCAATATCAGACATCTCCAAATTGATAAGGTTAAGGCTAATTAGAGGATTTTTAAAACATGCATAGTATAGTCTGCAAATAGTATACTCAGGGATTTCATGTAACGTGTTTACAGGAAGCTGTAATATGTCTTTGTAAGTGGCATGAGTGTGCCAGGACAGACGCCCCTGGTCCTGACCTTCCACCCGTAGAGAGGTGAGCAGTTGTTTCCTCTTTATTTTTCTCACTCTTCTGCCTGCTACTGCTACAACACTCTAGGCACTAATCTAACATGGGTAATATGGGTCACTGTCAGGGATTAATTTCTCTATACCATGCAGCTAGCATTTCCATAAGTCTGTAAAATGATGTAGGAATATTTTCTTCTGTGGTCCATGGCAACTCTGCCTTGAATAAAATTGATTTATCACTTGGAGAAAAGATTGATGATTTTCATCCTTTGAGATATAGTTTGTATTCCTTTACTTTGTTTAAAGGTTTTATCTGACTTACTACTAGTAGAATCATGTGTAATAGCAACATTTGGTACAGGACTGAAGAAAACTTGAGTCATTTGGTGTCTTCATAAAACTTGCATTACAAACATTGTAGGCAGAATGCTCTGTTTTTACTTCTGACACTTCTGCTAACAATTTATGATAGAGAAACCTGGCCTATTCAAGGCTTGTATTTCTGATGGCATGAAGTGCATAGATTTCCAGTTATAGTAGCATATATTCGCCTGGAGATGGTCACAGTGAGGTAATAAACTTTAACTTATTGGACAGTGCAGTAATGGAATAAAATACACTTTTGGACCTAGTAGATGACCCTGAGGGCCTAAATTATACAATTTTAGCCATAGCATCCATCAACACATTCTGTACTTCTAAAACATAAATTCTTGCCACTTTGGTATTGTATAAGCTCCAGTAAATCAGATGTGCATACTTGGTTTATAAGCAGCTTAAAGGAACACTGCCAGCAACAAGTACATTCCTTTAAATGTATCATCTCAGAGTGTGAAAAGTGTTAAAGCGCAGGTAATGTTTAATGCAGGAGTGGGTTAATGTCAAAAGTTCAAAAACAATGTCACCAAATGCTGATATTCACAAGAAATTTCATTGAAACCACTGCCATTGAACATTGGACTAAGGTGTTTTTTGCAATGAACAAACTCCCCTACACATTCCATATAGGGTGGGATACCTTTACATGCCCCGGACTTATATAAATGTACTGCAAGGCTACATATCAGTACAGAAGAGATAAAAGACTGCTGCTGCTAAAAGTCCACTTGATAACCCAACATAGTCCTGAAGGAACAATATCAAATCTCACAAGTTCATCCAATACACTGAATTTATATCATATCCTAGTGTTCCTTCATATCAGAAGACAAAGAAAAGCAAATGTATTGTCAGCAGGCTTCTCATATACCTTCTTAACAGTGATATGTAAAGGAAATGACTGAAATCCAATCTAAAACTATCTCTGCAGTGTAATGAGAAAACAACCAGCAACATCCTAGTATACACTTACTAAATAGTCAATGTTTCTCCACTCTCGTCTCATTAGTTTGTTTTTTCTGCACAGCCTCAGTGCATTCTGCAACAGTAGATCAGTGTATAAAGTGGAGGCTATTGCATATATATGATGGTGTCAATAAAAAAATTACATTTTTTGTTGACTGCATGAGGCTGGCCATATCATATGAAAAAATTGTACTGACCCACGTGACTTACATTTAGTTGCAGCAAATCTTATAAATATTGCATTTCAATGAAATTCAAACAAATCACTGACGTTCATAGATAATGCTGACATCAAGATTAGATTTATATTTCCTATATTCTCATTTTCTGGAGCATTCTGGTTTTAATCAATTAATAAGTAATATGTCAGAATGAACAATGAAATGAATGTCCATCAACTCACCAGTGGAAATTAAAGTTGTGAGAAAAGGAAGGAAGAAGTTTTTCCACCAAGAGGCAGGAGGGTAGGCATATCATAAAATACCAGTTTTTACTCCCTTCCCAAATGATTGATGAGCAGTTACAAAAACAGTTTCCAAGCAGAATGAAAGAGCATATGGATAGAAATTAAGTACCTCTATCCCAGCCCATCAGATGCCTTCTGATAGCATATGAAAGGACACTCTCCTGTGTCTGTACAACAGGTAGCACTCTTGCCTTTGGTGCTGAAGGGTGTGAGTTCAATTCTCAAACCAGGAAGATAGCAGTGCAGTGCAATCTAAGGAGGCGTTGCACTCCTGGATGTGTTGTCCTTGAGACAAAATGTTCAGCTGAGTCCCTATCTGCCTGAGTAAGTGCAAGTTCAGATGGATGTAAAAGACCCCATGGCTCCTATCAAAAAGTGCAGAGGAAGTTCCCTGATGGCCCTGTTCAAATTTCTCCTAGTATATAAATACCACCTTAGCTCTTCCATAAAAAGAGGCTGTTAGTCTAGTATGATTAAACCAGTCAAAAAAGGATAAATAAAGAAATGCTTCTGCCAACAACTGTACTTCTAGCATAAATCCAAGACTCTCGAATGGCTGAGTAACCTGAATAAATGTACCATGATATTATTCAGTTCCAAATACCTAATACTTCATAGCAAAGGCTCAGCAGGATTCTGACCTTCCAAGAGCAAATGTTGAATAGACTGCAGTGTCTGTAGTTAATAACCTTCATTCTTATTCCATAGGTAAGGCAATAGTTCACACAAGTGCACTAATGTTGGTTCATGCAGGTGAACTAATTTTGGTATAACCTGACAATTTGATAACATATTAGCTAATTCCTAAGTACTCCTTATTCTTTTAGAAAGAGCTACATAGCATTTTAAGATTGTAAATACAAAATCAAACACTGATACAAATAGTGTCAGCAAACATGAGATTTCTGCACTAATTCTGGCTCATCTGTATACAACTCTGCACATACATTTTTCTTCTGCAGATATATCATGACATGTACATTATATTCATTACTCTCACACAAAAAGATAAGCAGTAGTTTTTAGTATTATTTTTGCCTTCTTGTCTACTGACCATCAACCATATCCGATGGATTTTGAGACCATTCATTTCCTGGGGCGAGGGAAGTCTCCAATTTCCTCAAAGCAACAACCAAACAGAGGGAGTACTCATTTTTACAGTCATAGAGATTGCTTGTGCCCTACTCCACGTTACTCTTTCTGGCCATTTAGATAGAATGTGAAAACCTGTGTCCCAATGGTTTGAGGGTTTAGCTTCACCACAGCAGACCAGAACATCTTGCACTTATAGTCGATCCTAATTGTTCTAAGGATAGAGAGCTACTTGTCAGCTCTTCCCCTTCTCTTTCTTTATTCAATGTGGCAGGGTTCAGGGGCATTTTTGTATGACCTTACCCTACCCCTGACAGCTGAACAATTGATTTGCATTTATATCACTGAGGTGATGCTCAGTGCCTCGCATTTACACATGCACACTTCCACAGTGGATTCAACCTAGACCATTGGTGCTTTTGTAATAGAATGCCACCCTTTCCACCCCCCCCCATGGATGAATAAAAAGAGATGGGTTCTTGCAACACATAAGCAATAACTTGTCAGACTTGCATGACTTGCAAAGTTTTTGCTGTTGCTGCTGTTACTTTTATAACTCAGAGGATCTTTTACCTCCCCAAATCCACACCCTTCAGTTTTAGAAAACACTAAGTGCAGGACGATTAAGGGTGGCGTTGGCTCTCTCACAAACAGAACTAATATTGATCTAACTATCTAATCCCTCTGACCTTTCTGGTCTATCTACCTGATCTATGTTATTTGTCCATTTATGTGTTTATATCTCTACTTAACTGTTTAAATTAAAACAAAATGTTGCACCACATACTGGAAGGAAAAAAATAACACTAAGGTGATTACCAAGCAGCAGTCAACCCTGCTTTCATAATTATGTCAGTACAGTTTTGGACCTGCACTTATGTAGCAATTCAGTGGTCTTCATTCTAGTCTTATAACTAATATTAAGACTTGCGATTCAATGGTTCAAGAAAATACAAGTCATCTTAGTTTAACAGATTGCTTCTGTATTGTAATGTCTATGAAACTGCTATTTTTTTATACCTATTTAATGATTTTGACACGGTCAGTGGACTGATTCTAGTGGGACTCTTTTCAGCCATATCCCTGGTTTTATGTTAAGAATTAAGTGTCATCAAAGTAACAATATTAATGAAAAGAATGTAAATAGACATCAAGTTACATTAAAACAAGCTGCATGATTAGCTAAAAAAGTAAAATTAGCACCTGATAAAGCAGTAAGATGGCAATTCACAAAACGTTAAGTGCAGGACCTCATTTTACATTCAAATATAAAGATCTATTTGCACTACATACAAAATATGCCAAATATACAAAGGTCATTTAATCATTCTAGAGTGATTGACTGAAAATCTGGAAAAGATAACAGGACTGGGTAGAATATTCTGGAAACACGATTAAGTTATTGGAATGCATTTAAAGCAGGGACACTGAAACCTGATATAAAGTTACTAAGAAGTTCAAATCTGAATTGTTGTGGTATGGTATTGCATCTGTTTTCAGTAGGTAAAGTATTCCAGAGTTTGAGTTTGAGAAGAGATGGTCAGAACATAATGGTTTATTTATTTGTTTGGCTTTGTTTCCTGGGAATATCGAATTGAGCAAAGCCTATTTTCAATGAAGGTATGGGAAGAAAAGCTCCAAGAGATACATTTAAGAAACTCATGATAGAAAAAAATGATTTGCAAAAATACATTACTCTGATAGTTCTTAAATCATCTAGATAGAAACGGTAATTGTTTTCCAGTGACACTATATAAATATAAAACAGGTAACCAGGAAGTTTATCAGTCTGTAAGATGGGGTGTCACCTGAGCAGAAGCAGGATATAAAAGTGGTAGCAGAAGCATACAAACAAGGGGTTAGGTTATGAAGGAATTTAAAATCCAAAGTAAGGAAAGTGAGATCGACTCTCTTGAGAAAAGGAACCATTTGGGTAGGGTGACAGAGGTGCAGTGGTGATATATGGTGGTGAAAATAAAACATATCTGTAGATATGGTTTTATAAAATTTTAAGGCCAGATAAAGTATTTTTAAATGAACTTACCAGTAATATTGGTCTTAGCAAAAGTTGTGGTTTAAGTGTGGATTTTTTTTTTGGCCTAAAGCAGAGTAGTGGTCTTGGGTGATGAATCTGGAAATTTGGTTTGATAATTTTGGATTTTATAAGGTCGTGATTCAATAACACCTACACTTAGTATACAGTATGTGTACACTGTTATGAGTGAACAGACAACACAGACATAACTCACACCTTTCTCCTAATTTTAGTTTTCCTACTGATATTCTTGCAGCTTTAAATATTGACAGGGATTCATAAAGGTTACCACAAAGTATAGACTACATGTACACTTAGTGTAATCTTTCTGAGTGACCAGAAAGCACAAAAACGTGATAAGAATATTCTTGGATACATATTGTGTACACTTAGTGTACATTGGTGTAGTCTTTATTGAATCTTACCCATTATGTGGACAAGGAGAGTGCTGGATCAGGATGATTAAGGCATGTGAAATTTTGTTTTATTGGCTCACTGCAGTGTTATTAATATACAATGGGGTTAGAACTGGAGAGAGATTTTTAAAGCAAGGTGTGAGCTGAAGATCAAATATTTGATTTTGTTAAGAATTAGCTGCTTGGATATGAGACTTGTTTTCTGTATCATTGATCTATTAGCAAATATTGATACATCTGGAAGCCCTGTACAACTTATATCATAATCTAGAAGCATAACATGATGCACATGATACAGAGTTCTATTTCTTCTGAGTATGTATTTATTAAACAGTTGATTAACTAGTTTTCTAACAAACCTTATAGAATTTTATGTGATGGGGAGCAGTTCTTCATGTGATATAAACATACAACTATACGGTCTCTGTATCATACATAAAAATCTAAACAAACACTTGTATCAAGATAAAGGAGAAAGATGTGTTCCATTTTACATTCTTTTTCTTTTTTGCCAGTTTGGCTTTTCACTTAGTTTCATTGTACTGCACAGTTTGGTCTTCTGTTTTTGGATTGTTAAATAAATATGACTTATCATAAAATAAGAATGACATTAAGTTGTTGATCTTCTGTTATGACAACTATGACTTGATAATTCTCTTTAACTTGCGCTTATAATAAAAGGCAAACAGCAGAACATGTGCAACATTTCAGCTGTGTGCACCTGATGACAGGAAGAGTTACTAACCCTTGATGTATGTTTCTCATGAGAATGAAGCTCAAGTATGTAAATGTCACTGTGAGATGGCAGTTATAGTGTTGTGAACAAATTAGCAGGATTATTGAATACAAATGGTTCTCAAGGGTTCTAACTTTTGATTAACTCCTACCGTCACCTCTTCTCCCCTTTTAGTGTATTTTCAAGCCAGTCACCAATGCTTTCTTGACATTTATTTTAGTAGTGAATTCTAATCAGCTTAGCTGTGCTACATTAAATGAAATACATATACACCCATCTGTGAGCCATTTAAAGAATTCCATGACTGCAAAGCTGTTTTATCTTTGACAAAGACAATAATCTTGCTAACAGATGATTACAGCGATTGTGTCACTTAAAATGGAAACTAAGGTCAAAGCATTGCGTTATGTGTCACAAACTGAATTTATTAAATCAAATTGTCGAGCAGCGAAAGAAATCTTACAAGACTTTAAGAAGTGTGCAAACAGTCTGATAGTTTACAAAAAAACTTGGATGTGGTTATTACTTCATTCATACATCATGGATTTATGCATCTTTTATTTATTTAGTTTGGATTTAATAACAAGCTTTTCTTAAAAATAATCATAAACCTTTGCAAAACAAAATGCATGATGCACAATTATGTAATACAATTAAAATTACAAATAACATCTAAATATTTTATTTTATTAAATATACATGTAGTCACTCTAAAATATATAAGGTATGGATTTTGTTTGGGTTTGGCACTTCCTGCTCTTCTGGTCAGAGTGCATTTTCCTTGGGTTCTGCCTTTAGGAACAGACATATCAAAACATGAATAAATCCTACCAGAATACACATCCCTGATGTGCATTATTGTTTACATCTCCTTTAGCTGTTTGGCAATGGAGGAGTGCAAAAATATGTTTTTAATCTTTTTTTTTTTTTTTCTTTATTGTATTAAAGCACTTTTGTTTTTTTTGTGATTTACTTGAGCTGTATATATAGTATGCTTCACATGGACACATTGTTTAATTTGATTCTCATACATAGCAAGGATGTACTCTCATATTTCTAATATCATGAATTAAAAATTCTCACTGCATTTTCTTTTTAAGGTACACATTTGTACTGGCTATGTTTTACAGCAGGAGAGTTACTTTGAAATTCAAAGAAGTCCTCATACTTTTGTAGTATAAGCATTTGATTTTTTTTTGATAACTTCAGGGTTATTAATTTGTAGTTGGTCTTGTTGTAACATCAAATTCAGTATGACTCCACATTAAGCTAAGCATATATTTTCATGGTGGGAATTATATCCTACCACTATTTAATTCCAAGGCAGATGTATTGTTCCAGATGGAGGGTATTTACAAAACTATTTTTTTATCATTTTGTGATAGCTGAGAGCCCAGGCAGATCAGAACTCACAGAAGTCAGTAAATCTAGCAGTTGTCTAACAACCATAGTACTTTGTGGAGAATATATTTGGCCTAATGACCTGATATTAACCATATCTTACCTGAATAAATTAATTTTGGAGAGACTTTTTCACGACTTTTGGCAGAAACCTATGAATACATTTATGAAACAAAATTTGAATTTACATCTGGTTAAGATAAAGGGAGGCAAGGTATCTTTACTTGCTTAGGTGAGGGGGAGCTCCATCTGGGCTTTTGCTTCTGGCTCCATGCACTCAGGTGTCCAAGCATGACCCTTCCCAGGGAGAGTGTCAGATGGGGAGTTTGAATGGGGTGGTACACCTGTCAAAGAGTAATGCTGTGCCCTAAGGCAAGCTCAGGGAGGACAGAAACTTTCCATGGAGCAGAAGGGCAAAGGCTCTCATAATCTTGATTTTCAGTATAAATACACACCATGAAAGCAGGGGTGAATGATCCTTCTGGCTTTTTGGGATTTAAGAAGGAAGTGTCAGAAAAGTTACCACAGGGATAACTGTTTGGTGGTAGCCAAACTTTCACAGTGAAACCACTTTTTGATCCTTCATTGTCAGCCCTTCCTATCATTGTGAAGCAGAATTCACCAACTTTGGATTGTTCACCCACTAATAGGGAGCGTGAGCTAGGTTTACACCATCTAAAAACAGGTTAGCTTTACTCTACTGATTGTGTGTTGTTGCAATAGTAATCCTACTGAGTATAAGAGGAACCACAGGTTCAGACATTTAGTGTATGTGCTTGGCTGATATCTGTGGGATTATGACTAAATGCCACTAAGTCAAAATACTGCCTAAATGTAATGATACTGCAGTGCCACAGATCTCTGGTTGGCCAGGAATAGCCAGTTGCAAGGTTGGTGATGATTGCCAACCGTTACTGAGCTGACTGATGGAAGGGGGCCTAAGGGGTTGAGATTTGGTATAATGGTTGGGGTATTCACCTTGCAGACACCTTTGAAAAGAAATGGTGAAGGCTTTAAATGTCATTCTACGCAACTAGCTTAGTAGTTACCTATGAACCTAGAACATGGAAATATAGAACCAAGAAAATCTCTGGTTTAAACACTACTGCTGTTAATATGCCCACATTTCTGTTGTAGCATTGTTATACCTTCAGAAATCTCAGAAAATGTTATTTAATGTCAAATAGGTAGTCATATACTAGAAATAAATCACTTCTTTGCATAATTTCTATTGATCTGAATTTGGACATCATTCTGATCTCTTAAGCTGCTTTCAAAAAATATTCTCAACACATTTCTGTTTGGTATTTTACCTTCTTAATACCTTTATAAATTCCAAGAAGCCTATAAAGCTGGAGACATTACCCCGGTTATCAGTGTTATGCTTCTTGGTGCAACTCATTCCACTGAAGTTTCATTGGTGGAATGTCATTTTGATAATGTGTGCTGCACAAAAGTCATATTTACAAAATACTTTATCTTTATTCAAAATGGGGGCAATGGAGGTATCATCTTAACTCTGACACATATGATGAAACTAGCATGTGCGTACATATATGTGATGAGAGTGCAGAAGGTTTGTCCTTACTGGCAAGAACTTTGAAGTTTCTTCTGGTTTCATGCAGTCTATTTCTGAAAGACTTTTGGGTTTCTAATGCCATGATGGGAATATACCTTATTCCTAGATCAAAGTATGATTAAAGTTCATGAAAGTAGTTCTGTTAAAATCTTTGATGTTAGCCAAAAGTGCTCTATTCCCAGAACTGACTCCTTCTGCAATTCATTATGGAGTTACATGTATGGGTAACAAATCTAAATATGACTGTAAATTCTTTTTTATGAGACCCGTTGCTCCTACTACTATTGGAACTGTCTGGGTGTCCTTCTTCCACATTGCCCTCATTTCTGCCTGTAAATCATAGGTTCATAGGTTCATAGGTAGGTACTAGGCTATGAGCCCTGGGGCCTATACAATCCTAGCCAAAAAGGTACCCTAGCTTTTGCCACCCAAGAAAATTATTTTCCTGTGCCACTATCTAGCAGAGCCACAGATGTGATCCCTGGGGTGAATTTCCTATTTCCCATCCAATCATCAAATTTTTTCTTGAAGAGTGCTAATGAGGAGCTTTGTTTGCTATTGATAGGTAGTTTATTCCAGAGTATGGGAAGTCTCTGGGACAGGAATCTATCACTCCGGCATGTTCTGTTTATTGTGGTGACAAGGTTTAGAGCCCTAGAGTGTGTAGCTCAGAGGGATTGGTATTTCTTTAAGTGGAGCATGTCCAACAGCTCTGGGTTTGACATAGCTTTGTATGTTAGGCAGAGATCTCCTTTGAGTAGGCGATATGCGACGGAGTAAAGCTGGAGTTTTTTGAGACGGTCTGCATAGGACATCTGTTTGAGGCCGGTAATCCTCTTTGTGAGGTATTTCTGCGGCCTTTCCAGTTGTTGTAGATGTCTTGTGAGGTACATACCAAAAGGGGCATTGTACTCTATAATGGGTCTAATGAGTGATGAGTAGAGGGGAACAATGACCTCTTTTTTTCTGGATGAAAAAACTTTTGCGATGAGGTGTGCCACATAGAAGGATTTCCTGACTGCTGTGGCGATGTGATTATCAAAGGAGAGACTACTGTCCACCTGTGTCCCAAGGTCTCATCACACTTTCGCTGTTAAGTATACTACCACCTATGTTGTAGTTCATGGGTACAGAGTTTTTACCAAAGAGGATGACAATGCACTTTTTGGCATTGAGCTTGAGACCATGGCTTTGACACCAGGCATCTGTCTCAGTGAGGACCTTTATAGGAATGTCCACATCATTAGGAGTTTCGATTATGGCTCCTAGTTTGCAGTCATCTGCGAACTTCATTAGCCAAAGACCTTCTGTGTTAGCCTGTACTTCAGAGAAGTAGATACCAGACAGGAGAGGACCCAGGACTGAACCCTGTTGTACTCCACTTGTCACTGGTCTGAAGTCGGATTTGGAGTCTGCTACTTTCACAGTGTGGATTCTGTCAGTGAGCCAGTTGGCAACCCATGTTGTGACATAGGGATTTATACCTAGTTTAGTGAGTTTATCTATAATTCCAGAGTGGGGGATGGTGTCAAAAGCCTTGGCAAGATCCAGATAGGCTGTGTGAACCATCTTACCCTTGTCTACGGCTTTGGTGACTGCTTCAAAGAAGTCTATCAGGTTTAGGAGACATGATCTGCCTTTTACAAATCCAAACTGGGTGGGGTCCAGAGTTTGGAGATTACCAATGTCTTTGTTTATAAGTTCCATGATGATATGTTCCATGGCCTTGCAGACTAGGCTCGTCAGGCTAATGGGGTGGTAGTTCCCAGGGTCCATGGTGGCTCACCCCTTGTGGAGCGGGATAACCATCGCTGTGTGCCATTCAGCAGGCAGAACACCTGAGGTGAGGCTATGACTGAACATGGCACTTAGGTGGGGTGCTGTTCATTCTGTAGTTCATGTAGAATGCAGTCTTGGATGTTGTCTGGTCTCATGGATGCTGTGTTCTTGGCTTTGGAGAGTGTGGTTTTTACCTATGCAGTCGTAGTTACAGGAACTTTGCATTCTTCCGGTATAGAGATGGGCTCTTTAGGGGGTGAGAGGGGGGTAAAGTTAGCACTGAACCTATCTGCCAGGATGTTGGCAATATCAGTTGGGTCTGTATATTTAGTGCCATTGTACTGTAACTCAGAGCAGATCTGAGTGTTGCCATTGAGATTCTTGACATAGCTATAGAATGCTTTGTGGTTGTCTTTAGAATCAGTGGCGATTTTGTTTTTGTAACTAGCTTTGGAGGATTTCATCAGGGATCTCAGCTTCTTACTGAGGCTGACCAGGGAGCTCCTCCACTCATGGGATTTTACTCTCTTTTGCAATAGTTTCTTCCTTCTGTTATACAGTTTGTTTATGGTAGGGGACCACCAGATTGGCTTCCTTTTTTTGGAGGATAGCATCTTAGTTCTGTTTGGGATAGCACGATCCATGCACTCATGTAAGTGCTTATAAAGTGCAATTGTGTAGGATTCAGTATTAGTAACTGTATTGTTCATCTGCATGGGTGTCATGAAGTTCACCACTTCTGTCTTAAGAAGCATGAAGTTGACTTTGGAGAAATTTTTTACCATGGCTTCCTTAATGGGGGGTGGGGGCAGGATGTGGATATATAGGGTAATCAGCTTATGGTCGGATCGGAACAATGAGGCATTGACTTCAGGTGTGGAACACCAGTCACTCATGTTGGTAATGACTAGATCTAGGATATTGTTGCCCCTGGTGGGGGTGTGGATAAGTTGATCCAGGGCATTGGAGTTTATGAATTCCAGAAAGCGTTGAGTGAAGGAGATGGCACATGAGTAGTTTTCCCAGTTAATGATGGGGTAGTTGGAATCGCCCATCATTAGGGTGTTTGGTCGAACCCTAATATTTTCCAGTACATCAAGAAAAGAGGAGTGGGAATCCTGGGGCATGGTAGGTGATCTGTAGCAAGCTACAATTTGGATTGCAGTTTTGCCCATAGTTAGTTGCACTTGGATAAAACCTCCGGGGGG
>NC_056750.1:89190061-89224873 GCF_019279795.1 Protopterus annectens
ACATAAGCATAATGTCTTATGCCACATCTGCCACAAGAGGTGCTTAGTGCAAGAGAGGAAAGGGTGTTTTAGTTTACACAAATATAACATATTGTGCCCAGCTGCCACAAGAGGTGCTTAGAGTAAGTGAGGAAAAGGTTTTGTAGTTTACATAAGTCTAACGTGTTATGCCACAGCTGCCAGAAGAGCTGCTTACAATAAGTGAAGATAGAGTTTAGTACTTTTCAATCATATAATGGATTATGCCACAGCTGCCACAGGTGCTTACAGTAAGGTAGGAGAGGGTTTTATAGTTTACATAAATATAACGTTTTATGCCATAGGTCCTGCAAGAGATACTTAGAGTAAGGGTGGTGAGAGTTTTGTAGTTTACATAAGTATAACGTATTGTGCCACAAGTGCCACAAGAGGTGCTTATAGTAAGTGAGGAGAGGGTTTTGTAGTTAATCTAAATATAATGTATTATGCCATAGCTGTCACAAGAAGTACTTACAGTATGTGATGAGAGGGTTTTATAGTTTACATAAGATTAACATTTTATGCCATAGCTGCCGTAAGAGATGCTTAGAGTAAGGAAGGTGAGAGTTTTGTAGTTTACATAAGTATAACGTATTATGCCACAGCTGCCACAAGAGGTCCTTACAGTAAGTGAGGTTTTGTAGTTAACATAATTATAATGTATTATGCCATAGCTGCCGAAAGAGGTGCTTACAGGAAGTGTGGAGAGGTTTTTGTAGTTTACATAAGTATAATGTATTATGCCATAGCTGCCACAAGGGGTGTTTAGACTAAGTGAAGAGAGGTTTTTGTAGTTTACATAAGTATAATGTATTATGCCACAGGTTCCACAAGAGGTGGTTAGAGTAAGTGAGGAGAGATTTTTCTAGTCTACATTAGTATAAAGTATTATGCCATAGCTGCCACAAAAGGTGCTTAGAGTAAGTGAGGAGATTTTTGTAGTTTACATAAGTCTAACGTATTGTGCCATGGCTGCCATAGGTGCTTACAGTAAGTGAGGAGAGGGTTTTATAGTTTACATAAGTATAATGTTTTATGCCATAGCTCCTGCAAGAGATACTTAGAGTAAGGGAGGTGAAAGTTTTGTAGTTTACGTAAGTATAATGTATTGAACCACAAGTGCCACAAGAGGTGCTTAGAGTAAGTGAGGAGAGGATTTTGTAGTTTACATAAGTATAATGTATTATGCCAAAGCTGCCACAAGGGGTGGTTAGAGTAAGTGAGGAGGGAATTTTCTAGTGTACATAAGTAAAACATATTATGCCATAGCTGTCACAAAAGGTGCTTAGAATAAGTGAGGAGTGTTTTTTTTAGTTTACATATGTATAATGTATTATGCCATAGCAGACACAAGAGGTGCTTTGAATAAGTGAGGAGAGTTTTCCCTAGGTCACATAAGTGTAACTCCTTATGCCGTAGCTGCCACAAGATGTTCTTAGAGTAAGTGAGGAGTGTTTTTTCTAGTTTACATAAGTATAATTTATTATGCCACAGCTGCCACAAGAGATGCTTAGAGGACATGAGTAGAGGTCTATGTAGTTTACATAAGTATAACATATTGTGCCACAGCTGCCACAGGAGATGCTTAGAGTAAGTGAAGAGGAGGTTTTGTAGTTTTCATAAATATAACATATTATGCCATAGCTGCCACAAGTAAAGCTTAGAGTAAGTTAGCAGATGCTTTTGTAGTTTACATAAGTATAACGTATTGTGCTAAATTCTGCCAGAAGTTATGCTTAGAGTAAGCGAGGAGAGGATTTTGTAGTTTACATAAGTATATCGTCTTAGTCCATAGCTGCCACAAAATGTGCTTAGAGTAAGTGAAGGTGGTTTTTGTAGTTTACATACGTATAATGTACTGTGCCACAGCTGCCACAAGAGGTGCTTATAGTAAGCAAGGAGTGGGTTTTGTAGTTTACATAAGTATAATGTATTATGCCACAGGTGCCAGAAGATGGGCTTAGAGTAAGTGAGGAGAGGTTTTTGTAGTTTATACAAACTATAAGGTATTATGCCGTAGCTGTCACAGGAGGTGTTTACAGTAAGTGAAGAGAGGGTTTTGTAGTTTACATAAGTATAACATTATTATACCACAGCTGCCACAAGAGGTACTTACAGTAAGTGAGGACAGTTTTTTGCAGTTTACATAAGTATAATGTATTATGCCATATCTGACACATGACCTGCTTAGAGTAAGTGAGGAGAGGCTTTTGTAGTTTACATAAATATAACGTATCATGGCATAGCTGTCACAAGAGGGGCTTAGAGTAAGTGAGGAGCTGGCTATGTAGTTTACATAAAAAGAAAGTATTATGTCATAGCTGCCACAAGAAATGCTTAGAGTAAGTGAAGAGAGGGTTTTATAGTATACATAAGTATAACGTATTGTACCCCAACTGCCTCAAGACTTGCTTACAGTATGTGAGGAGAGGGTTTTGCAGTTTACATAACAGCTACCAAAAGAGGTGCCTACAGTAAGTGAAGAGAGGGATTTGTAGTTAACATAAGTATAATATATTATGTCATCGCTGCCACAAGAGGTGCATACAAGAAGTGAAGAGAGGGTTGTCTAGTTTACATAAGTATAATGTATTATGCCCCAGCTGCCACAAGAGGTGCGTAGAGTTAGTGAGGAGAAAGTTTTGTAGTTTACGTGAGTATAACATGCTGTGCCACAGCTGCCACAAGAGCTGCTTAGGTAAGGGAATGGAGGGTTTTGTAGTTTACATAAATATAACATATTGTAACTTAACTACCTCAAGAGGTGCTTACAGTAAGTGAGGTGAGGGTTTTTCAGTTTGCATAAGTATAACACACTCTACCACAGCTGCCACAAGAGGTGCTTACAGTAACTGAGGACATGGTTTTGCAGTTTACATATGTATAACATATTGTGCCACAGCTTCCACAAGAGGTTCTTGGAGTAAGCGAGGAGAGGTTTTTCTAGTTTAAATAAGAATATTATATTATGCCACAGCTGCCACATGGGGTGCCTAGAGTAAGTGAGGAGAGGTTTTCTAGTTTACATAACTATAATGTATTATGCCACAGCTGCCACAAGGAGTGTTTAGTGTAAGTGAAGAGAGGTTTTGCTAGTTTAGATAAGTATAATTTATTATGCCACAGCTACCACAAGAAGCGCTTAGTGTAGGAGAGGAAAGAGTTTTCTAGTTTACATAACTATAATGTATTATGCCACAGCTGCCACAAGAGGTGCTTAGAGTACGTGAAGAGAGGCTTTTGTAGTTTACATAAGTATAACATATTATGTCACAGCTGCCACAAGAGGTGCTTACAATAAGTGAGAAGTGGGTTTGTAGTTTACATAAGTATAATGTATTATGCCATAGCTAACACAATAGATCCTTAGAGTAAGTGATGAGAGGGTTTTATAGTTTACATAAGATTAAGATTTTATTCCATAGCTGCCACAAGAGATGCTTAGTGTAAGGGAGGTGATATTTTTGTAGTTTACTTGAGTATAACATATTATGCCACAACCACCAAAAAAGGTGCTTAGAGTAAGTGAGAAAAGGTGTTTGTAGTTTGCATAAGTATAACAGATTATGTCATAGCCATCACAAGAGGTGCTTGGAGTAAGTGAGGAGACTTTTTTGTAGTTTACATAAGTATAACATGTTATGCCACAGCTTCCACAAGAGATGCTTACAGTAAGTGGAGCAAGGGTTTTGTAGTTTACATAAGTATAACATATTGTGCCACAGCTGCCACAAGAAGTGCTTAGAGTAAGTGAGGAGAGGCTTTTGTAGTTTGCATAGGTATAATGTATTATTCTATAGGTGTCACATGACATGCTTACAGTAAGTGAGGAGCGGGTTTTGTAGTTTACAGTGAAGAGAGGGTTTTGTAGTTTACATACATATAACATATTGTCACACAGGTGCCACAAGAGGTGCTTACAGTAAGCAAGGAGAGGGTTTTGTAATTTACATAAGTACAAAATATTATGCTTTAACTAACACATAAGGTGCTTAGAGTAAGTGATGAGAGGACTTTATAGTTTACATAAGCATAACATTTTATGCCATAGCTGGCACAAGAGATGCTTAGAGTAAGGGAGGTGAGATTGTTGTAGTTTACTTAAGTATAACATATTATGCCATAGCCACCAAAAGAGGTGCTTGGAGTAAGTGAGGAGAGGTGTTTGTAATTTACATAAGTATAACAGATTATGCCATAGCCATCACAAGAGGTGCTTGGAGTAAGTGAGGAGACTTTTTCATAGTTTACATAAGTATAACGTATTATCTCATGACTGACACAAGCAGTGCTTAGAGTAAGTTCGGAAAGGGTTTTCAGTTTATATAACTATAACATATTATTGTCATAGCCACCACAAGAGGTGCTTACAGTAAGTGAGGAGAGGTTTTTGTATTTTACATAAGTGTAACTTGCTGTGCCACAGCTCTCACAAGACATTCTTACAGTAAGTGTTTTGAATGTTTTTGTAGTTTACCTACATATAGCTTATTATGGCACAGCTGTCACAAGAGGTGCTTAGATTAAGTAAGGAGAGGGGTTTGTAGTTGACATAAGTATAATATATTATTCCATAGCTGACACAGGAGGTGTTTAGAGTAAGTGAGGTGAGTTTTTTTAGTTTACATAATTATACTGTGTTATGCCATAGCTGCCACAAGAGGTGCTTACAGTAAGTGATGAGAGTTTTTTGTAGTTTACGTAAGTATTCTGTAGTATGCCATGGCTGTCACAAGAGTAAGTGAAGAGAGGTTTTTGTTTAAATAGAGCTTTACTAGTGTAAGTATCAGAAAATGTATTTATTATATGCCTTCTCTTTACAGTACATTGACTCTAGGAACTATCCCTGAAAATATCCAGTATTTCAGCTGTAATATCTTTTAACTGTACTTTGTGAACCCTCTGAAGCAACCTGGAACTTAAGTGCTGGAAGCAAGAAACTTACAGCATCAATATATTGGGTCTATATTAGCAAATCAAAAAACCTATTAAGTGAATACCTAAACGTCGACACCTATAATGCGAACCACAAAAATCCCGAATGCACTAAACAGTGAAAAATAAAATAACGAACTATCATAGTCCACCAGCCACTACATACTACCTACCCAAACAAAATAAATAAACCACATACATACACTAACTAAACCCTACTTCTAACTTAAAGTAAAGCTCCAAAACCCTACTTCTAACCCTACACTAAACCCCACATACACAGCTAACTATGTACTATCCTTAACCCCTCCCTAACCAAAAGGTCAGTAACTACCGCACAAGTCCCCTACAGACATACACCAAAAAAAAAATAATACACATACATACATTTAACAAAACCCTACTTCCAACACTACATTAAACCCCACATACATAACTATCTATGCACTATCCTTAACCCCTCCCTAACCCTAAGGTCCGTAACTACTGCACACTTCCCCAAAACAATCAATAATACACATATATACAGTTAAATAAAACCCTACTTCTAACAATACACTAAATCTTACATACATTACCTATCTATTAACTTATCTTAACCCACATCCTAACCCTAAAGTCCTATCTAGCGCACACTTACCATACAGAGCTATACTGCAGATGAGCCAACCATTACACTTCGACATTTAAATTGTTGCTGTTTTGGACATTCAGCATTTCTGTATTTCACTCAATATGTGTCGCTCTTTTCATATTTGTGATTACGGTCTTTCGATCTGGTAATAGGAACCCAAAAAATCAATGTAGGTCACAGTCAAGACTCTGATTAATTAACTGGCTTGTTATTAGGCTATTTGGAGAACACACCACCAGGGACAATATCAAGAAGTTTCTGTTTAATTTACCCCTCCCTGAAAATATGATAAATAATCTCTAAGTGTATTTTTCTCTCCTTAGGTGTTGGGTAAAATAGTAAGCTTAATTCCCTATAGCTGTAGTTTTTGTCCTTATAGCTGTTGTATATAATACTAAGAAAACAAAATTACTCTATAGCTGTTTTGTGATTACTGCAGTCCATTACAACGTCCCCACAGTGTTGTTCACAAATAAGTAAAATCTACTTGCTTTAAAAATAAAAATCACAAAGGGACTACAGTTCCTGTAACTTCTTAACTACCTTCAACCCAGACCATTTTGTTGATTGTTTTTTTTTTCTTTTTTGTAAAAAGCACAATGACTGGTTCTACCCACTCATTTCACTCTCAGTTTGCTCAGGCTGTCTCCTCTGTTCTACCCTACCCCCATTTCCCACCCACCACTGCTATGCCTAAACTTATTCCCAAATAGCCACACCCCAAATTAAAGGAATCCTATCACAGTTAAGATAAATCCAAATTTATATCATTCCAGTTATCCAATTAAACTGTATTGTACTTACTCCCATATATCACACTCCTATTTCTATTACAGCTCACATAACCTCTTACCATACAGAACGTAACAACACACAATTTGCATACACTGCCCCCTTCCCAAACCCACTAAAATTCAAACATACCAATTTAAAATGATAGCACAAACTATTTATAATCCCACACACATAAACCATGCACCATTTCCCTTACTTAAACAACAATCTTGCCCTAATCTTACACATAAATAAGATACATTTATATCAAAACACTTAAAATTTATAGCTCACATTGCATCACAGCTTGTACTTAGTGGGGACATTCACCCCAAACCTACCCCCAAACAAATCCAACCCATCTGGATCTTCACACCCCAACCCATTCCTAATAGCTATTAATTCTCCCAAGAAAAGGTATGGACTTACTACTACTTAATATAAATGTCAGGGGCATCATGAAAAACATTCAAGAATTGCATGTCAACCTTGCTCTATATACTCCAGATTTTGCCCTTATAACAGAAACCTGGCTAAAACCAGATATCTCTAACAAAGAAATACTTCTCCCAGGATACAACATACAAGGGCTAGATAGACAGCAGAACAAAGTGGTGGTATCTCCTTTCTATACAAAATCAGTCTCAAGTTAGAAACTCTAGACCTAATCATCCCAAACTTTAACAACACTGAAATACTGTTTACTAAGCTAACAATTAATTCAAAGAAACATCTGGACATACTGGGAGCCTAAATTTTACCTAGGAACAATCTGGCTACATCCTAAATTGGACAGCAACATCCCTCCTTCAAGAAGCAGTTATAATTGGTGACTTTAATGTGGACTGGCTCTCTTACAGCTCTCAAAATCCCTCTGACCACATTAACCTGCATGGTTTCTAACAAATAATCCAAACTTGTACTAGAGTAGACAAAACATCAAATAATCATTTAGCCCTAGACTGGATCCTTACAAACAGGCCAAATTTATCCCTATACTCTGGTTGTCTCCCAGACAGCCTCAGTGACCATATTCCAACTTACGTTCTCTGACACCAAATGAATCCAAATAAACTTATCAACTACCACTAAATCTGAGATAAGAAAAAATATCCCCCAAGTCCTCATAAACTGTTCAGAAAGATGCAACTGGGCACCACTCTAAGATTTCCCTTTAGATACCACAGTTGAATACTTTAACTCAACCTTCCTCAATATCCTAAACATCTTGACCCCGCCCACCCAGAACAATAAGAATAAAATCCAATTATGCCCCCTGGGTGAATAAAGAAATGAAATCTCTGTTAAAAAGTATAGGTAAGGCCTGGGAAAAATGGCACAATGACAAAACTGCAACTAACAAACAAACATATATAGAACTACAAAATAAATCTAAAATAAAACATATTAGACAAGACAAAATAGATTACTATAGCAGTGTCCAATTAAAAAAATCAAAGAAACATACAACAATTCTGAGCTGCCATCAAAAAATTGATACAACCAGGATAAACTAGTGCTCCCTCTCCAACACTCACCGATACTAAAGACAACATAGCCTCACAATTTATCAGATACTTCACTGAATCCATATTAGCCCTCACAAATAATAATTATTCTTCCTCTACCCAGACACACATAGCACCCACACTAGATCTCAATAACATCTCTTTCCAACCTGTCCCAATAAATGCCATAGTTAAATATATCAAAGGATTTAAACCTACTCCACTTGCTGCCAACTATTTACCTGCCAAATATGTAAAAATCACTGCAGAAGCAATATCCTATCCAGTATCCATATTAATAAATTGAACAATCTCAGAACAAGTCCCTAAAATTTATTTTTTTTTCAAAACACTCTTTATTTCATTTTGTAATTAGCAAAATAAAACAATCACACAACATAGCAGGTGATAGACAACAGACGTTCTGTATAAGCCAACAGAAGTTCTGTATAAGCGTTATTATATAACGAAAAAAAAAAACAACCTAATAACCTATATACATAAGTGCCATTGACTATAATCAAGACAAGAGAATCCTGCTGCAAAGAGAGAAAGAATAAAAAGAATAAAATTATTCCAAATAACAAACATAAAGGTATACCAACAGAGGGGGAAGGAAACAAAAAAAAAAAAACTTAGTGTATATATTTCATAACTCTCCTCCGTGTTTTCTTGATAAACATAAACTAACAAGGCAAACCCAAGTCAAGATGTAATATGGAGGGATTACTTAGAGATTAAGGGGAATATCAATGACCAGATTATGAAATTCAACTATACTTAAGTATGAATAAAGGAGGATATCTCAATCATCTGTTAACAAGAGGAAAATAAAATCCCAAAGTTTTTAATAAGCCGCTCTCTTGCGAGGACCTATTATTATAATTTTCTGGGAGGTAATGCATTTAATTGCCAGAACTCTGAATTCTCTCCATGATAACTTTGATCGATCCATCCAATGTTTAGTAATATAGAATTTTATTAGAAGACAAAGGGTGATAAGTGCTCTAAGTCCAAGAGATGTCATGCTAATCCTAGTAACATGCAGCAAGGCCATTTCCCAAGATAACGTAGATTTATGGTAGCCCATTTTGTCAAGCCTTACCTTGAGAGAACACCATAAGCTATGAGAGTATCTACAAAACCACAGAATGTGAATGATATCCATGTGGGGGTATGAGCAACAGGAACATAAAGTGGATACAGATGTGTTAAATTTATTTAGGTGGACTGGAGTTAAATAATAGGTTATTAGTAATCATGAATTGGGGGTAAGTAAATTTCTTAAATGGGGAATATTTAAGTGTAGACTTTACTGACATAATTTTCTGTTGGGGAGAGAAATTAACTCCTTGTTGATCTCAGTAATCTGCAAAGATGATTATCCCTTTATTTAGGTAAGTGGAAAAGGATTTATAAGATACAGAGAGCATATTTGTACTGGAATTAAGGTTTTGTAATAAATGTGCTACAGTATCAATTTCAGTATCCGAGCTGGGAAACGTTTGGAAAAAGAATGAAGTGAGATCTCTTAACCATCTTAAGATAATGATATATGCTTTGGACAAAGATAAAGCTTCCCTAAGTTCCATTAACGAGAGGTGCTTAAACTTGTATAAGTCCCATAAGGTATAATCTTTAATCAATGGAAAGTTGTTTAAATTAATAATTTTATTGTTAATTTTTACATTTGGATTGAGATGGAAGGGTTGAAATAGTAGGAGAGCATTAACTAAATTCAAGGAATGGAAGAGATCTTGACAGGTTTTGATTAAACCCTTGAGAACATTATGTAGTTTTAATTCTTTAAGGATAGGTTTACTCAGGAATGGTAGGGATTTAGGGTTAATATCATTACTGATCACATGATGATACCACATTTTAATCCACAGGGGTGCCCATGGAGAAAAGTTTGGAATATGGTTGGCAATGGCAAATATTCTATTAGAATGGACAATTCTATAATAGAGAATGAAGCTGGGCATCGCCATACCCCCCCACAGATTTAAGTAGTGTAAGTCTATGATATGAAATTCTGACTGATTTAGGATACCAGACAAATTTTGCAATGTCTTTCTGAATCCTATTAAGGAAGGTACTTGTGACCGGGGATAGAGAGGAATTAAAAAGATAAAGAATTTTGGGAAGTATATTCATTCTGACTATAGAAATTTTTGAGAGCATAGAGAGCTTTAATTGCTGCCATCTCGAAATGTCCTGAGAAATAGAGATCCATAACTTTGACAAGTTAGATTGTAAAAGAGAGGAGTATGAGTGGTCATATGAGACCCCTAGATAATCAAGGGAGTAGCTAATATGAAAGGATAGATCTGGAAATAGGTGCTGACAATGTGCTGTAGGATTGATCGGGAAAACAAGAGATTTATTTATATTAACTTTGTAGTCAGAAATAGAGACAAAGGTGTTCAGATAATTAATTATTTTCATAGCATCAGATATAGGGTGCATAAAATAAAGATTAAGATTGTCTGCAAAGGCTGTAAAACTAATATTAATGTTGCATATTCTAGGAATAGAGTGAAAAGTTTTCTGAACTACAAACAAAAGAAAGGCTTCTAAGTATAAATTGAACAGTAGAGGAGAGGGAGGGCATCCCTGTCTAGTGCCATTTGTAATCTTTATGGGTTGAGAATATTTTTTATTTATGTATAAACAAGTATATGAACTATTGTATAGGATCTTAATCAACTTAATAAAATCAGGGGGGAGATCAAATTTCGATAAAACCAAAAATAAAAAATTCCAGTTTACCTGGTCAAATGCCTTACAAGCATCTAACACCAAAGCATACTTAGGATTTCTTTCTTTTTTTGATATCTTTATTATAGTTTCTAATGTTAGGGTATTGTCCCATGTATGTCTGCTGGCCATAAATCCAGTTTGCTCTGGGGAGATTAAGTCATTCATAATTTTCTTAAGCCTATTAGCGAGTATGGAAGAAAATTTTTTTATATCAACATTCATAAGAGATATCGGTCTATAGCTATTGACATTAGTATTGTCTGAAGTGTTTCTGGGGATCAAAATGGTTTTAGAGTGATTGATGTATAAATCCAATATACCTTTACTAGAAAAAGATTTAAATAGTTCTGATAAGATAGGAACCAGGGTATCCTTAAATGTTTTATAGAACTCAGATGAATATCCATCTGGGCCAGGAGCTTTCCCTGACTTCAGGTTACCTATGGCATCCAGAATTTCACTCTTGGTTATCGAAGCTGATAAAAGGTCCTTCTGTAATTTGGTTATTTTTGGGAAGGTAATCTCATTTAGAAATTTTTCCATCTCTTCCCTTGGAGGAAGCAGGTTATTATTTGCATAGATTTCCGAGTATATTTGGTGAAATAGATGGATAATCTGTTCATCAGATCTATAAATCATGTTATTGTGTTGAATGCAGGATATTCTGGGGGACCTGGATGTATTAAGAATTATTCTAGTGAGGGCATTTGAGGGGGTTTGTAGGTACTCTGAAAATTTTGAGATATATCGGAATTCTTGGATAGACAGATTTGATTGATGATGTTCAAACAGTTATTTTTGTTTAAATTGCAACTCCTTTTCGGTAGTTAAAGAGTAATTATCTATAAGTTTGTCCTCCAAGGATTTAATCTCAGAAGTTAGAACTGTTGATTTGTTATTATGTAATTTTTTAAGAAAACTAGCTTTCCTGATAAGTATTCCCCTAATTACTGCCTTCCCTGCTGCCCATCTAATATCAAAGGGAATATCTCCATCATGTGATGTCCCAAACAGGTCATTAAGTGTATCCTTGATTTCTATGCTTAGAGACTGTTCTTTAAGTAGGTTACTGTTTAGGGACCAATTGGATACTTTATACCTTGAGGACAAGTTGAGATTTAGACTTATCTCCAGTTCTATTTTTGAATGATCAGAGAGGAATCTAGTTTCCGTTGAGAATTTGATTTGTCTATTAACTAATGTGTTTGAAATTAGAAAGTAATCTATATGGGACCAGGACTGGTGGCATTTAGAAAAATAAGTAAAGTGATTGAATTTGTTATTACCAGCTTCAGTACTAAACACAATTGGGTCTATTGAATCAAAATCCGCTGTTAAGTCTAAGAGAGCCCTACAAACCTGTGAACAAGGGAATTTGGTCTTACATGATTGGTCTACACTAGGGTTCACAACTGTGTTCCAGTCCCCACCTAAAACAAAATTGTGATTTGGGAACTTAAGAAGGAGGTTGTAAATAGTCATAATGAAATCCAGTTGTCCTGAACAAGGACCATAAATGTTTAGAAATAGTATATGATCTTTTAAGGTAAGTGAAAGACATGTAAAATAACACCACCTTCTGTCATGATCTGATCCTTTAGAAATAATCTGTAATTGAAAGGATTTTTTAATAATAATTGCCACACCCTTGGAATTGTGGTTAACACCAGAAGGGATAATGTCTCTAATCCATGTCTTCTTTATATCATTGACCCATTCATTATTTAGCATGTGTGTCTCCTGTAATAAACATAGATCCGATTTGGACTTAAATAAAAGATGCATTACTAGATTTTTCTTATTTTTATCATGAAGTCCCCTCACATTCCATGAAGAAACCTTCCAGGTACTATTCATAAAAACTGAATGTAATAAAGTGAAATAAATAGGTAGTGTTAAATGGAATCAAAGGTGAGAAAAAAAAACATATAATAAAAGAATAATGCAGCATATTGTAGATAAATGGCACAAAATACCCTCAATTTTATCCCCGTGCTTAACCACACCACTATAACAATTGAGGGAATGCAAAAGTAGAATATTTTAGGTAATCGTAAATCAATACAAGATTTAACAATTATTACTAAAAGTGATACAATAAGGATATTACTATATTTACACTTAATATACAATCTCAATCCAATTCCGAGCCAGGCCATCTATACCCTGCTTAATATATCCTAATAGCTTCCAGTATTTGTCAGATAACCTATCACTGTAAAGGTCACATATTTAAATACAGCACTAGAATTGGTAAGCTATATCAGTATTGGGTTGTAATTATACCAGTAGGTTGCACTCATACCAAATGCATCTATAACAGCATATTTCTTTTCAGCAATCACTAAGATGTTAGCTATGAGGAGTTAAACATAACTAACCAGAGAGAGAGAGAGAGAGAGACAAAAAAATAAAAACGGAGATTACAGCACAGTTATTGTAATTAGACAACACAAGAGCAGCTTTGTTTTAGCACTTGATGAGCCTTCCTGTCAACACCTAGTTATTTTGAAGTAGTCATAAGCGACTTCACGTTCTGGTCCATACAAAATAGTATACCCCTATCTGTCAGTTGTAACGCGATGACACCACAGATTGACAACACCCAGTACCTGCTATTAAAAATGTTAACTCTGGTCGATTTAGGTGAAGCGTCCAATAAAGTATATTTCTCAGGCTTATATTTCAGGCAAAGCCATTACCACTAAGTTATGTGCTATACCGCGATCAGCGAAGATAGCCTTCATACCTGTAGCCTATAGTGTTAGGGAGCGATCGTGGTTGAGACAAACAGGATGCAGGAAGTCTATTTCCATCTTCTGAGGAGCATCAACCAAGATAAAGTAAGCCAACCTCATAAAGGGACCCTCAGTCAACTGGAACTAAAAATATGTTCCTATCGTTTAAAACAGAATCATACTTTTGAAGTAAATCAGGACATACGAAGCTTAGAAATAAGTCAGCATAGCACTAACGCTGGAGAGATATACCTAAAAGCTGGGACATCAGTCCTTGGAGCGAAAGCCTAGGAAGAAAATCAGCGGTTGGAAGGAGCTGAGCCAAAGCATTTCACGAAGATAGCTTCCGCTTCTTTAGGGGTTGACATAGAGAACTTTATTTCTTTATGATTAAAGGACAACGTAGAGGGAAATTTCATTTGGAATTTAACTTTCCGAAGAATAAGGTCAGCACAATAGGGGGCAAGTTTACGTCGCATCTCCCTTATTTCAAGGGGAAGATCTTGTGTAATTGTGATTACTTGATTGTTCCATGAGTATTGTTTTAATTTCTTATAAGCTGCTAAAATAGATTGAATGTCCTGATAATTGAGCAACATCACATAAGCTGGTCTTGGTAATGCATTTGATTGCTGCCTCTGGAGAGCTCTGTGTGCTCTCTCAATGATGTACTTGTGTGGGGAGTTTATTTCTTGACATAAGTTATTAAAAATTTGAGTAGTGACTTCTATAAGTTGGCTTGGTTCATAGTTCTCACTTAGACCCCTTACAATCAAGTTATTCCTCCTGCTTCTCGCTTCGAGATCTAAGATTTTAGCTTGCATGTTGCTAATTGCTTTATCTTTTGACTGGAGAGCTTCTTTCATATGGTCGAATTCAAACTCATTTGACTTAGATCTTTCTTCCACTAGATCTAGTCTATCAGCAATTTTGTTGATTGTTAGACTGAAGGACTTCATTTTGGCAGATAGTTCCTGAATGGCTTCTTGCAGTGGTGAGAGCGCACATTTTAATTCATCCTCTAGTAGTGAACCTTCGGCCTTTTGTTTGATCGGCTCTTTTATTTGTTCCTGAACTGATTTTGATGATCTTAACCTGTTTGCTTCCTTCTTTGGCAATGTGGAAATAGCAGACAGTTTGGATTTTGTAGTTTGAGTGTCCATATTTTCAGATTCTCTTGGCATTTTGTACACCGTTATTAGATCTTATGGGTGCTGTCACTAGATACGGTGCTGAAATTAGGGCCTCTATACAGCCACGTGTAGGTTCGCTCGCAACTTGTAGTAGGTTAACATAGGCAGTTAACGATTAGAATTGTTAATATATTCTCAGAGATCTCCAAAGAGTGAGCATTAAAGGAGGATTCCCAGTTGCATACGTTTTTAGCCTGTAGAAAGCTGAAATATAGGTTTGACCTAAAAGGAGTAGCTGGAGCTAGAAGGAGAGGGTGCTTTTCAGATGACCACCATCTTGGAATCCCAAGTCCCTAAAATTTATAAAGTATCACATATCATCCCACTACATAATGGTGGAAACTCAACATAATTATCAAATTACTGCCCAATAGCTATACTATCACCATTAGCTAAAATACCTGAGAGGTGCATCCATTTACAAACCTTGAACTATAAAGTGGTAAGCGCTTTTGTTTATAGAATGTTTCATCAGACTGTAACGTCAAACTAAAACATCAACCCTAATATAATAAATTCAATAAAACAATTAAAAACAATTAAAATCAATAGCAGATAATTAATGATCGAGGAGGGTGTGCCTAAGCACAGGTTTCAATGGCACCACAGTGTTTAAGATGGAACCTCTATCAGCTTGTAACAAAACAATCCATTTTCTCAAAGCTTGCTCGGTTCTGTTTATTACATCCCCTCCTCTCAAATCCTCCTTGATCATCTGGAAGCAAAAAAAACTAAAATAATGTAAAAATGTACAACCTCACTATATAAATCACAGTGTTTAGCCAGAGAACTGGAGATATTCCTTTTACATATATCATACAAATGTTGCAACACCCAATGTTTCAGAGTACGATTAGTCTTTCCCACATACAAACGTGCAAATAGTACATCTAGTTAAATGCACTCGATTCCTTGTACAATCAGCATGTGCTTTCAGTTTATATCATACTCCTGTATCTGGGTGAACAAACTCTGTCACTGAATCTGTATAACTGCAAACTCTGCAAGAACCACAATAGCATGTACCTGCAGTGTTCATATTCACATCATCCCTATAAACGAAACTCTTATAGTTGTCTCTTGAGTGATTCCTGATTCTTAAATGAAAAATTAGGTTTATATCCTACAACAGATCCCACCTTCTCATTAGCTGTCAGAATCGGCCAATTCCTTTTGATGGTGTCACATATCAAATGTACGTCTGCTGAGTAAGTCAAGTTACACAAATCAAACTTGAATGCTGACTCACACTGACATTATCAACAGTGGCTCTAGACCAATCAGAAAGGTTGAGCTTTGCTCCATCATGTCTCATAGCTTCAACCTACTGTCTAACGTTAACCATATCCTTCTTATTGTAACCTCTCATCAAAAACTACACTCTTGGAATTTAAACTTTGTCATTCTGCACTTACTTGGTTCCAGCAATATCTAACTAGATGCCAGCAATCTGTAAAATGTCAACCAAATCTCTCTACATTACTGCCTGTAACCTTGGAGTTCCGCGGGGCCCCTCTCCTTTTTATTATCTTTACTAACAATCTTCATACTGCCACCCCACTTGCCTCTGTAGTTTAATATGCAGATGATTCCACCCTGACTTGTGCCATCCCAGCACTACAAAATCTCAAAAAAGTCACCCCGCAGTCATTTAATGCTATGGAATCTTTACTAAACAATGCACAACTTATACCTAACCCTACCAAAATGAAACTCATTGTCTTCTATCCAACTAGAGCTGCAGACCCCCACCCACCATTCAATATCTCATCATTAAACCATGCAATTATTTGTAAAGTTTCCCAAACAAAATTACTTGGAGTGGTTATTGACTGTAATGTAAAATTCGACATGCATCTATCACAAATCATAAAAAGTTCACAAAAAACTAGATCCCCTGTACAGAAATCAACACTTTATAAATAAATCTTCAAAGGCCACTATAGCAAGAAATCCTCTTATCTCTACACAACTATATAGACACATAAATTCTTGCAAACATTAAGAAATCAGACCTAGCAAAACTAGAAATGTGCTATAATAAAAATTGCAAAGTTTGCCACAGTACAAATTTCTGATCCTATCATTGTTTGGTTTTAAAACAGCTATCCTGGTTGAACTACCAAATCTATGTGCTTACAATCAACTCATCTTTACCCATCATATACTAAATCAGTCAGTAAAAATGCCACTCCTTCAAAATCTACTAATACCCCACTCCAATAACAAGGTATTGTGACCCAGTAACAGATCCTTCCTAAATATATCCAAACCTAGCAATGCAGCTGGGGTTTCCCCTTACTCCAGCTGCATAGCCAAAACATGGAATTCCCTGCCATTAAATATCCGAACAACTACTAACACTTCCAACTTTAAAAAATGTCTTAAATCACACCTATCAAATCATGGACCTGCTCTTGCACTAACCCTGCTTAGGAAATAGATGTCTTAAGGCAGCTGAAGGAACACAACCTGTTGTTTTTGTATTTGTATAGTATACTTCCACTAAGCATATGTAGTGGTGCTGCGGTAGCATTGTCGCCTCACAGCAAGATGTTGCCCCATTCGATTCTCAGCTGGAGTGTCTTCTGTGTGGAGGCATGCGTGAATGGGCATGCCTTCGTTGAAGATTGTGCATCAGGGCTGGTAACTTGGCACATAAAAATCCACTACCAAACATTAGCGGACCGGAGTTCCGCTGTGACGACCCCTAACCGGGATAAGCTGAAAGACACAACAACAACAACCTCCACTAAGCATACGTGTACTTAACCTGCTTGTTTTCTACCTACAATCACAGCACTGCTAGTCTTTGTATCCGAGCTAGACTATATGATTATATCAGTGAAATGTATAACACAGATTTTCATTTTGTACTTGTATCTGAGATTCAATCCATATTTGTACCTGTATGTTGTATATATATCTTATGGTTATTTATAAATGTGGAGCTTTTCTATCCAGGCCTCCACTAAAAAAGGATATTTTGTCCAGATGGACTTTCCCGGTAAACAAATATAAAATAAAATAATAAATAAATAAAAATATTTGCACCACTAATAAATTCAGATAATTGTGTTTTGTAAGAGTTCTGTGAACAAAAGACATTTGTTTTACTACTTAAGGCAACCTGAGCCTACAAGGCTGACCACAGATAGCAAACAAGTCAGTTGACATTCTAGGGTCTATATTACAATGTCGAAATCATAGGAGTCTGAACATTGTAATATCGAACCCAAATGTTCGAAATATGAAAACAGCGAAACCATGGCACACCGATTTTTTTCACCAGGGAAAAAAATTGGTGGGCCATTTTCAGGGCTTTGCTATTTCCTCCACTGTGATCTCAGAGTTGGTATTTGTTGAGATCAGACAGGAGTCCCCGTGGACTATAATGTTTGCAGATGACATTGTGATCTGTAGTGAGAGTAGGGAACAGGTGGAGGAGACCCTGGAGAGGGTGAGATATGTTCTAGAGAGAAGAGGAATGAAGGTCAGCAGGACTAAGACAGAATATATGTGTGTGAATGAGAGGGAGGACAGAGGAATGGTGAGGATGCAGGCAGTAGAGGTGGCGAAGGTGGATTAGTTTAAATACTTGGGGTCAATAGTTCAGAGTAATTGTGAGTGTGGAAGAGAGGTGAAGATGAGAGTACAGGTAGGATGGCGTGGGTGGAGAAGAGTGTCAGGAGTGATTTGTGACAGATGAGTACCAGTAAGAGTGAAAGGAAAGGTCTACAAGAGGGTAGTGAGACCAGCTATGTTATATGGGTTGGAGACAGTGGCATTGACAAAAAGGCAGGAGTCAGAGCTTGACGTGGCAGAGTTGAAGATGTTAAGATTTGTACTGGGTGTGATGAGGATGGACAGGATTAGGAATATGTATATTAGAGGGTCAGCCCAGGTTGGAAGGTTTGGAGACAAAGTCAGAGAGGCAAGATTACGTTAGTTTGGATGTGCCGAGGAGGGATGCAGAGTATATTGGGAAAAAGATGCTAAGGATGAAGCTGCCAGGTAACAGAAAAAGAGGAAGGCCTAAGATAAGGTTTATGGATGTGGTGAGAGAGGACATGCAGGCGGTTGGTATGACAGAGCAAGATGCAGAGGACAGGAAGAAATGGAAACAGTTGATCTGCTGTGGCGACCCCTAATGGGAGCAGCCGAAAGAAGAAGATCTCGGAGTTGGTATATTTAAGTAGAGAAGTGTGGGGGGCAAAGCCCCCCACATTAGTTTGAGTTTAAAGTGTAAGTGTTTTTTTTTTTTTTACCGGAACAGCAATTTTTTTTTCCCTGAGGAAAAATATTGCTATTTTGTGTTTTCGTAATTCTTGGGTTTCGAACATCATGGTTCAATATTACAACGTTCGAACTTCTGTGATGTAATATAGATCCAACGTTCTATATTAGCTGAGTGGAAGTTAAACTTGATTGAATTACAATGTTTTAGAGCTTAAAATAATTAGAGTTTTACAGTCCATTCAAATAGTTATGACTTAAAGTATTTGGGTTAATAGTACTTATGTTTACATGTGACTGTGATATGCACAGCACAGGAATGTTGAGTAACACTACAGACTACTTATAGCATACTAGGTGTGCAACTCTCTGTGTTATGGAGCTACATGCATCTCACGGCATCTGTACATATGGGTAAGCTTTTACACTGACAGGATTTATGTGAGTTTGGTTATAATAAATAGAGTTACAATCGAAAGATCTTCATCTTTGGAATGCATGTTTCCACCCTGCTGCACTAAGCACAGCTCCATACAAGATAAAATAAACAGGAAAAATGAAGTAACTACAATGAACCAATGAAGAATAGCTACAATTCAAACCAGTAGTACTTAGCAACCCCAGAACTGCATTAGTTACCGTCCGGTGACCAGAATAACCACTACAAACTCCAGATAACTCAGGCAAAAGGCCAAAACAGACTGTTTGTTGTAACTTGGAAAAACACAGCTAAAATACAGCAAGATTGGTGTGGTAGAAGTGAAACTTCTGTAAGGAAGTGTGAAGGAAAGCAAATGGTACAGTACAATATAAGCTCATTTGCATTTACTTACAGAAGTTTCACTTTTGCCATGCATGGCGATCGTGCACATTCTTTTTTTTCTTTGTCATGTTATATTAAGTAAATAACTACAAATATTGTAGAAATGCAGCTGCATCTGCTTGACTAGAGAGGAGATAGCAGCATTGTAGTTTATGCTTTGACTAGTTACAAGGAAGAACAGTGACGTTCAACATTGCTAAGAGTGGAATCATTATTTGTTGTATGGTGGTTGGCACAGAGGATGAGGGTGATGACCTGTTAATGAACTGCTTCCTAAGGAGCAAGGTTTGGTTCCATGGAGAAGCTTTGAACTGAGCACAGCAAACACCAAGTAGAAATAGGATTTCCTAATAAATAAGTGCCATTAAACTTGATGTTCTTCATATTAATCACTGCTGCTGTAGCCTTAGCTGTAGGGGTTATATCCTGCAAAGGGTATAAGCTGGCCGTTATATCCTTGGCACAATATAACCCTTATAGATAAGGCTACTGCAGCAATGATTTTCTGTAAACTGTGTAGTATCTCAAGCTGTGTAAAGCAAATGGTTTTAATTAGCTGTAGAGAGTCTGCCTTGTCAAATCATTAGACATTTCTATTCAATCATTTTTTTGTTTGTATGTAATTTTAGACTGAGGGACTGGTAATTGTTAATAGGTGTTCTGCACTTAAGTAAGGATAGTTTGGAGCAGAGTCTGGGCAGATTTAGGTGTTGTTTGCTGCTGCACAGGCACTGGTCCTGTGTCCAGTACCTGATATAATACTTTTTTTCCATTGAAGAGCCAGGAAAGCAGGCTGGGGCCATGAATAATTACTTCCTCACCCTGTGGGTATCCCAAAGGGCACAGCAGTAGATGGCAGATTTAAACAGACAGATTTTGTGATGGTCAGAATTGTGTTGGTTTCATCTGTGATTGAAGAAAACCTCCACTTAGCAAACTGCAGTCTTACTATCAGGGCTCAGCACTCTAGGACTTGGTTTCTCTATACATAATGTACTGAGGTGCTCAGTTGCAATATGCACAGTACCAGTAAAGGTGTATGTAGTCACAGCTGCTCTCATAGGTACAGCTCAGTGTTACACTCCTTCCTTTGCGTGACTCTTGCTTTTCTCTTTGCTGAACTGAGTCACACAGATATAAACCTTTAAATAAGACTTTGAGAGGTATGGTCAAGAGGTACGGAAACCTTTCAAAGTTGCTGCTGCTGTGAGGGGATCACTTCTGTGTGTGTGTGTGTGTGTGTGTGTGTGTGTGTGTGTGTGTGTGTGTGTGTGTGTATGCGTGTCTGTGGTTGAAAAACTAAACTAGAGTATGGAAGTCAAACTCTGCCCTTAGTGGGCAGAGTTTGACTTTCATACTTCCATTTAACTTTTCCATTTCACTCCGAGTTCTCACAGTGTCCCATCAAAAGTTACATTTCAAAAATGCATTGCACATGTAAACACCTTTGAGGTAATCCATCTTCTCTTCGACTCAATGCTGCTGCAGTCTATAAAGAACCACTATATGCATTTAACTATATTTAATGCAATCACAAAAAAAAAGAAAGAAATTAAAACCACCTCAGTAAAATACCAGATTACTGCCTTACATATATTGATTCCATTCAGTTTTGTTGCTAAGAAAATGCTTTGTAAATTTTTGACTCATATTTTTAATTTTTCACTTACCCCCAGAATAGTTCTACTAATGTTAAGCCATGTTACCATCATACTCCAGTTCTCCCACCTAAAATAGCAACAAAATGTTGTTGTATTATTCATATTTTATTCCAAATCAAAAGAAAAAAAATCTTGACAAACTCATCTGCAGCCAGATTTTGCAATACCTTCTTAAGTACAGCATTATTTATATCAAATTGTATGATTTTATACACAAATATATTACCAAAAGTGCAATTTTCTCTGTAACAAATGAAATCTATATAAATATGGAAAATGGTAAACTAATAGGAACAATTTTTGTAGACCTAAAAGAAGCCTTTGAGTATCTGGCACACATTTTCTTCTTTTTCTTTTGGCTGCTCCCGTCAGGGGTCACCACAGCAGATCACCTGTTTCCATTTCTTCCTGCCCTCTGCATCTTGCTGTGTCACACCAACCATCTGCATGTCCTCTCTCACCATGTCCATAAACCTTATCTTAGGCCTTCCTCTTTTCCTCTTGCCTGGCAGCTCCATCCTTAGCATCCTTCTGCCAATATTCCCAGCATCCCTCCTCAGCACACGTCCAAACTAATGCAATCTCGCCTCTCTGGCTTTGTCTCCAAACTGTCCAACATGAGCTGACCTTCTAATATACTAATTTCTAACCCTGTCTACCCTCATCACACCCAATGCAAATCTTAACATCTTCAACTCTGCCACCTCCAGCTCTGACTCCTGCCTTTTCATCAGTGCTACCGTCTCCAACCTATATAACACAGCTGGTCTCACTACCATCTTGTAGAACTTCCCTTTCACTCTTACTGGTACTCGTCTGTCACAAATCACCCCTAATACTCTTCTGCACCCATTCTGCCCTGCCTTCAATCACTTCTTCCCCTCTCTTTCACACTCACCATTACTGTGAACTGTTGATCTCAAGTATTTAAACTCATCCCCCTTTGCCAACTCTACTCCATGCATCCTCACCATTCCTCTATCCTCCCTCTCATTCACACACATATATTCTGTCTTAGTCCTGCTGACCTTCATTCCTCGTCTCTCTAGAGTATATCTCCACCTCTCCAGGGTCTCCTCCACCTGTTCCCTACTCTCACTACAGATCACAATGTCATCCACAAACATCGTAGTCTGGCACACATCTTAATTCAAAAACAAACATAATGTAGATTCTCTGATTACATTTTTGAAACTATTTTTCTAACTATTTAAACAGTAGAAAGTCCAGTTAGACTTGAACAACAAGAGAATAAACAGGAAACAGAGAGCAAAGCAGATATTGTCAGTTCAATAGAAAATGATCTAAAGAGAATTCCTATTTTATTTAATACAGATAGATGCACATGTGACAACCCTACTTAAAGGCTGGGCAGAAACTAAGGAGCCTCAATCCTCACCACAGTCTTCAGTAAGGGAGCGTCACTGAAAGCAGGGATAGAAATACACAATTTCCCCTAAGAGTACACCAGCAACAGGCTGCAAACCTGGGACTGAACTATATATTTAACTCCAGGTCCCCAAATGAATCTCCACACTGACCACGGCAGAGCACTTGTCCCAGTTCTAAGTATTTGATACACTCACTGTTAAATATTTGATATTCACACATAGAAACACTCTTGGGAAAGATTGGCACAGATTTACCTGATATGTCTTGTTTCCCAAATTACAAGGTAATGGCTACCACCAGTCATATACCACAATACCCTTCAAAAGGGGTCTTCAATTGTATTGGGTAAAATAAATATTGATATAAATGTTAGCATGTAATCCAAGCAGTAAAGCTTTTCTGAGTGGCCCTGGTGTTATCACAATAAGCATAGGTACTTTCTAAATAACCAGCCATAATAAAAGGTGGTAAAATATTTAATAAATAAAATGTTTTAAAACATATACTCACTGAATAACTGATTCTAGTAAATCACAAAGCTTAACACACAGGAATTATGAAAATAACACCATAGGATAGGTTTCATACTGATTGTAGAAAAACTCTTATCTAGCTGTAGTTACCTACCTATCTAAATATTAACTGTCTCTGTTTATTCTAATTAACTCAACAAGGCTGGATGATGCTCTTAGGTTTACAAACAAAATAAGAGTATATGTCCACTATTCAGGCTGTTGTCTGGTCCTCGTTGACTGCATCTCCTACTATTTCTGCTGAACAGCTTTGGAAAACTCTGAATGATACCTACTGATCTGGAAAACAGCAACTGACAATCGAACAACAATTGAGCGACTGCAACAACTACTACTGAACGACTACTACAACTACTTTAACTGGCTCAGAACCTGCTTTATAGCAGACTTTGTAAAAAGTCACAGAAAGATATTAGGGGAATTCTATTCTCTCATATCAGACTTTAAAAAGTATCCTCACAGTACATATTAAGACAGATGAAAGAATTACATTATGGAAAGTAAATATTAAGACAGATGAAAGAATTACATTATGGAAAGTAAATAATACTCGAAATGTTAGAAGTCTGGTAAAACAGATGAACACGGTAATCAGGAATATTAAGAGAAATTAATGTTATATGTTGAATACTGTACAACTAAATTAGTAATAAATATGTTGTTACCATAAAAATATAGAACAACAAAGGAAGGGAAGAAATAGATCACCACAAGGAAAGTTATAAAGCAGCTAAGAGCAAGAGGTACCACTGTTAAGGAAAACAGAGAAAGGAGAACGGATCACCAAAAATCCTTAAAAAGATAGATGTGGTAAAAGCAACACACAGGATGAAAAACAGACCAGAATGTATCAATTTCTTACAATAATAAACAGAAATATCAGAACAAGCAAAAAAAAAAAAAAACTTGCAATGTATACAGATTGATACAAAGGAAAATCAGAAAATAAACAAGTAATTAATAGCATGAAAGAGGTTTCCTTCAGGAAATTGGGAAACAAAACAAAATGAATAGAAACACCACCAAAAAAGAAGAAATAGCTATATTTTGAAGTAGCATTTATGAAGACCTTGTTGAACAAAGATGAATGGTAGAAGAATTAAAAGAATCAGTAAGAAACACTAACACAGACGATATGAAGTGAGATGAAGTAACAGCTAGAGAAATTCAGACAACATTAAGATAAATGGAACAGCCCAGGTCCAGATGCAATACCTAATGTCTGGCTAAAAGTACTAACATCTTTAAAAATCAATCATGGCAACAGATCAAAAAGTAATAAAAGAAAGTCATATGGAGCAAAGCATCATTTATTGTTAAACAAAGCCATAATATAGAGCTGTAAAAATGGAAAGACTCCAAACACATCATGGATAGAATACAAAAAGCCTTTCACTGTATCCCACATTCATGATTTACGGAATGCTTCTAGATGTACAATACATACCCTACATTGATCAATTACATTTCAGTGAATATGAAACAGGAGCAAACCACTTAGTAACTGAGCCACAATAAAGAGCAAATTATTATCCTAGGGATAAAGCATTTGAAGGGGAAATTCTGGGGTGATTTATTGCCATCACTGTTGTTTTGTCTGCTCTTACGCCCATTAAGCTGTTAATCAAAACACTAAGCTATGAGTATAGCTCAACCTACAGAAATTATGTAACTCATCAGATGAAGACATGAAAGTACAACTACAAATGGTTAAAATATTTCCAGATGATATAAGAATGACATTTGTTATTGATAAATGTGCACAAGCAGCATTTATGAAAGGAAAGCTGTAGCAGCATACAAATATCAACCTGGGACAGCAGGGTGATGTAACGGAAGGTGAACAGGTGAAAGTGTTTAAATACAAAAATATCAACCTGAGACAGCAGGGTGATGTAACGGAAGGTGAACAGGTGAAAGTGTTTAAATACAAAAATATCAACCTGGGACAGCAGGGTGATGTAACGGAAGGTGAACAGGTGAAAGTGTTTAAATACAAAAATATCAACCTGGGACAGCAGGGTGATGTAACGGAAGGTGAACAGGTGAAAGTGTTTAAATACAAAAATATCAACCTGGGACAGCAGGGTGATGTAATGGAAGGTGAACAGGTGAAAGTGTTTAAATACAAAAATATCAACCTGGGACAGCAGGGTGATGTAATGGAAGGTGAACAGGTGAAAGTGTTTAAATACAAAAATATCAACCTGGGACAGCAGGGTGATGTAACGGAAGGTGAACAGGTGAAAGTGTTTAAATACAAAAATATCAACCTGGGAGAGCAGGGTGATGTAACGGAAGGTGAACAGGTGAAAGTGTTTAAATACAATAATATCAACCTGGGACAGCAGGGTGATGTAACGGAAGGTGAACAGGTGAAAGTGTTTAAATACAAAAATATCAACCTGGGACAGCAGGGTGATGTAACGGAAGGTGAACAGGTGAAACTGTTTAAATACAAAAATATCAACCTGGGACAGCAGGGTGATGTAACGGAAGGTGAACAGGTGAAAGTGTTTAAATACAAAAATATCAACCTGGGACAGCAGGGTGATGTAACGGAAGGTGAACAGGTGAAACTGTTTAAATACAAAAATATCAACCTGGGACAGCAGGGTGATGTAACGGAAGGTGAACAGGTGAAACTGTTTAAATACAAAAATATCAACCTGGGACAGCAGGGTGATGTAACGGAAGGTGAACAGGTGAAACTGTTTAAATACAAAAATATCAACCTGGGACAGCAGGGTGATGTAATGGAAGGTGAACAGGTGAAAGTGTTTAAATACAAAAATATCAACCTGGGACAGCAGGGTGATGTAATGGAAGGTGAACAGGTGAAAGTGTTTAAATACAAAAATATCAACCTGGGACAGCAGGGTGATGTAATGGAAGGTGAACAGGTGAAAGTGTTTAAATACAAAAATATCAACCTGGGACAGCAGGGTGATGTAATGGAAGGTGAACAGGTGAAAGTGTTTAAATACAAAAATATCAACCTGGGACAGCAGGGTGATGTAACGGAAGGTGAACAGGTGAAACTGTTTAAATACAAAAATATCAACCTGGGACAGCAGGGTGATGTAACGGAAGGTGAACAGGTGAAACTGTTTAAATACAAAAATATCAACCTGGGACAGCAGGGTGATGTAATGGAAGGTGAACAGGTGAAAGTGTTTAAATACAAAAATATCAACCTGGGACAGCAGGGTGATGTAATGGAAGGTGAACAGGTGAAAGTGTTTAAATACAAAAATATCAACCTGGGACAGCAGGGTGATGTAATGGAAGGTGAACAGGTGAAAGTGTTTAAATACAAAAATATCAACCTGGGACAGCAGGGTGATGTAACGGAAGGTGAACAGGTGAAACTGTTTAAATACAAAAATATCAACCTGGGACAGCAGGGTGATGTAATGGAAGGTGAACAGGTGAAAGTGTTTAAATACAAAAATATCAACCTGGGACAGCAGGGTGATGTAACGGAAGGTGAACAGGTGAAAGTGTTTAAATACAAAAATATCAACCTGGGACAGCAGGGTGATGTAACGGAAGGTGAACAGGTGAAACTGTTTAAATACAAAAATATCAACCTGGGACAGCAGGGTGATGTAATGGAAGGTGAACAGGTGAAAGTGTTTAAATACAAAAATATCAACCTGGGACAGCAGGGTGATGTAATGGAAGGTGAACAGGTGAAAGTGTTTAAATACAAAAATATCAACCTGGGACAGCAGGGTGATGTAATGGAAGGTGAACAGGTGAAAGTGTTTAAATACAAAAATATCAACCTGGGACAGCAGGGTGATGTAATGGAAGGTGAACAGGTGAAAGTGTTTAAATACAAAAATATCAACCTGGGACAGCAGGGTGATGTAATGGAAGGTGAACAGGTGAAAGTGTTTAAATACAAAAATATCAACCTGGGACAGCAGGGTGATGTAATGGAAGGTGAACAGGTGAAACTGTTTAAATACAAAAATATCAACCTGGGACAGCAGGATGATGTAATGGAAGGTGAACAGGTGAAAGTGTTTAAATACAAAAATATCAACCTGGGACAGCAGGGTGATGTAACGGAAGGTGAACAGGTGAGAGTGTTTAAATACAAAAATATCAACCTGGGACAGCAGGGTGATGTAACGGAAGGTGAACAGGTGAAACTGTTTAAATACAAAAATATCAACCTGGGACAGCAGGGTGATGTAATGGAAGGTGAACAGGTGAAAGTGTTTAAATACAAAAATATCAACCTGGGACAGCAGGGTGATGTAATGGAAGGTGAACAGGTGAAAGTGTTTAAATACAAAAATATCAACCTGGGACAGCAGGGTGATGTAACGGAAGGTGAACAGGTGAAACTGTTTAAATACAAAAATATCAACCTGGGACAGCAGGGTGATGTAATGGAAGGTGAACAGGTGAAAGTGTTTAAATACAAAAATATCAACCTGGGACAGCAGGGTGATGTAACGGAAGGTGAACAGGTGAAAGTGTTTAAATACAAAAATATCAACCTGGGACAGCAGGGTGATGTAATGGAAGGTGAACAGGTGAAAGTGTTTAAATACAGAAATATCAACCTGGGACAGCAGGGTGATGTAACGGAAGGTGAACAGGTGAAACTGTTTAAATACAAAAATATCAACCTGGGACAGCAGGGTGATGTAATGGAAGGTGAACAGGTGAAAGTGTTTAAATACAGAAATATCAACCTGGGACAGCAGGGTGATGTAACGGAAGGTGAACAGGTGAAACTGTTTAAATACAAAAATATCAACCTGGGACAGCAGGGTGATGTAATGGAAGGTGAACAGGTGAAAGTGTTTAAATACAAAAATATCAACCTGGGACAGCAGGGTGATGTAATGGAAGGTGAACAGGTGAAACTGTTTAAATACAAAAATATCAACCTGGGACAGCAGGGTGATGTAATGGAAGGTGAACAGGTGAAAGTGTTTAAATACAAAAATATCAACCTGGGACAGCAGGGTGATGTAATGGAAGGTGAACAGGTGAAACTGTTTAAATACAAAAATATCAACCTGGGACAGCAGGGTGATGTAATGGAAGGTGAACAGGTGAAAGTGTTTAAATACAAAAATATCAACCTGGAACAGCAGGGTGATGTAATGGAAGGTGAACAGGTGAAAGTGTTTAAATACAAAAATATCAACCTGGGACAGCAGGGTGATGTAATGGAAGGTGAACAGGTGAAAGTGTTTAAATACAAAAATATCAACCTGGGACAGCAGGGTGATGTAATGGAAGGTGAACAGGTGAAAGTGTTTAAATACAATAATATCAACCTGGGACAGCAGGGTGATGTAACGGAAGGTGAACAGGTGAAAGTGTTTAAATACAAAAATATCAACCTGGGACAGCAGGGTGATGTAATGGAAGGTGAACAGGTGAAAGTGTTTAAATACAAAAATATCAACCTGGGACAGCAGGGTGATGTAACGGAAGGTGAACAGGTGAAACTGTTTAAATACAAAATATCAACCTGGGACAGCAGGGTGATGTAATGGAAGGTGAACAGGTGAAAGTGTTTAAATACAAAAATATCAACCTGGGACAGCAGGGTGATGTAACGGAAGGTGAACAGGTGAAACTGTTTAAATACAAAAATATCAACCTGGGACAGCAGGGTGATGTAATGGAAGGTGAACAGGTGAAAGTGTTTAAATACAAAAATATCAACCTGGGACAGCAGGGTGATGTAATGGAAGGTGAACAGGTGAAACTGTTTAAATACAAAAATATCAACCTGGGACAGCAGGGTGATGTAATGGAAGGTGAACAGGTGAAAGTGTTTAAATACAAAAATATCAACCTGGAACAGCAGGGTGATGTAATGGAAGGTGAACAGGTGAAAGTGTTTAAATACAAAAATATCAACCTGGGACAGCAGGGTGATGTAACGGAAGGTGAACAGGTGAAAGTGTTTAAATACAAAAATATCAACTTGGGACAGCAGGGTGATGTAACGGAAGGTGAACAGGTGAAAGTGTTTAAATACAATAATATCAACCTGGGACAGCAGGGTGATGTAACGGAAGGTGAACAGGTGAAAGTGTTTAAATACAAAAATATCAACCTGGGACAGCAGGGTGATGTAATGGAAGGTGAACAGGTGAGAGTGTTTAAATACAAAAATATCAACCTGAGACAGCAGGGTGATGTAACGGAAGGTGAACAGGTGAAAGTGTTTAAATACAAAAATATCAACCTGGGACAGCAGGGTGATGTAATGGAAGGTGAACAGGTGAAAGTGTTTAAATACAAAAATATCAACCTGGGACAGCAGGGTGATGTAATGGAAGGTGAACAGGTGAAAGTGTTTAAATACAAAAATATCAACCTGGGACAGCAGGGTGATGTAATGGAAGGTGAACAGGTGGAAGTGTTTAAATACAAAAATATCAACCTGGGACAGCAGGGTGATGTAACGGAAGGTGAACAGGTGAAAGTGTTTAAATACAAAAATATCAACCTGGGACAGCAGGGTGATGTAATGGAAGGTGAACAGGTGAAAGTGTTTAAATACAGAAATATCAGTCTGGGACAGCAGGGTGATGTAACGGAAGGTGAACAGGTGAAAGTGTTTAAATACAAAAATATCAACCTGGGACAGCAGGGTGATGTAACGGAAGGTGAACAGGTGAAAGTGTTTAAATATTTGGGGAGAGATGAAGGGTCAGTTATGAAACATGAACAAATGTGAACAAAGCTCAGTAAGGAATACTTCAGAAGACTAAAGCTAATATTGAAAAATGATGCAATGTCTAGAAATAAAGTTCAAAATATAAATCAAGTTACTTACCCCTCCAATTTAATTTAAAGCTTTGGTGAGATTGACTAACCCCAAAAAACAATTGCATTAGTTGGACAGGAAAATAAGAAAAGTATTTCATATTTTATCAACCAATTTCTAACTTCTGAAAGTCCACAAATATAGTAGCAAGAAAAAAAAACTTCTAGAACATCCAAATGATAACCAAGATTTGACACCAGAATAGTTAAAAAGAGGTGAATTTAAACCAAAAGACAAAAGGCTAATAATGGCTGCCCAAGACTGCGGACTACATTAATGTTGGTTTGCAAAGTTCACAGAAAATGTCAGAGAAATAGACAAATGCAAGACAGAACTGAAATCTATTGTACATCTTGTTGCTGGTCGCAATAAACTCATGGTTGAGAGTCTGAATACTGAAAGACACAATAACGTGGCACGACTATTATATTGGGGATTGTGCAAACACTATAATATATAATTAGATGGAAAGCAAAGGAAATGTGAACCAAAAAGCATTATCGAGAATGATGAAGTTCAGAAAATATCTAAAGTTCACATTATTTTATTTTATTTTATTAGATTTTCACTAGTTCATCAGGTTTTCACTATTTCACTTAATCAATATTAAGCCCTTACATACAAATATTTTAATTTTAATTCACAAGAATATTTTTCCGGTTATTGACTGTTTATTATGCAGTGAGGGTCTACTGAATTTGGAACTGGGTGACTAACTTACTGAATCATGAAAGAGGTCCAGTAGTTTTTTAATGGACATACATTTAAATAACTTCCATGCAAGGGTTAATCATGCCTATTGTTTCATGATGTATATGAATTTAGCAAATGACATAAAAGGGCAGGCAGTGCAGTGATGCAGTGGTAGTGTTGTCAACTCATACCAAGAGGTTCTCTGGTTCGATTCTCTGCTGGGGTGCCTTCTGTGCAGAGTCTGCATGTCTTCCCTGCATTCATGTGGGTTTCCTCTGGGTGCCCTGGTTTCCTCCCATATTACAAAGACATGTGTCTAGAACATTTCTCCCTGGGCATCTTCTGAAAGTTGGCTTCATTTCAAATTGGACTTTCCCGGTAAACAAATGTTAAATAAATAGTTAAATAAAATGTTGACTTAAATGATTCTGAAGAAGTCCAATGTAATGGATAAAAGCACTTACTAGGAAAGATATTTTATGTTGTAGAAATGTGCTTCTTATATTGGTTTTAGTATTTTATGTTTTAACTAAATAAAAGAGTAGAACTTTGAAGGACTATCTGCGCTGCTGTAATTTCTTTCTTGGTTTTTGTACTGTTGTGGAGTGATGCCACACCATTCATGTTAGTTTCATTTGAGTTTATGACAGAGAAAAACAATGCCACTGAGCTTTCTGTTTGATTTAATAATGAAGTTGTAGTAGCCTTTCCATTTCACTAGAGTACATTATCAGTTCAATTACAGACTTGCGAGAACTTATTTATTAGTAACACAGGCCTATTTCACTATAGTATATTATCAGTTTTCTTACAGACTTACAAGGAAATTATCAGCAGTATATGTTTATTTCATGCAGAAAACTATAAATAAAGTCAGGGCAACAAACAATGCTACCAGTTTATAATTGGTAAAGCTGCAAATACTATTGTAAAGACATGATACTGCTTTTTTTGTGCTTTGCAGATATTGCTTCAAATAGACACTGTAGTTTTTGGATATTTGATATCAGCCGCCCACCCTTGTACAGGGGATGGGAAAGGGGGTTTGGAATTTCTAAGTGTAAAAGAAAAGAAAACTTGGGATTTTAAGGCAGCCCTTCCAATACCTTGGCAGTGACTGGGATAATGCTGAGTAAGGCCTAAACTTGGCAAGAGCTGCAGTGCACTACTCAAGTATCTACAAAAAGACAAGACCACCAAAGACAGAAGTAAAGATCACTGTGTTTTTTTAACATTTGTTTAAATGTGTTTCAGTTATTTAAATTCTTTAAAGTTAAAATGTGTATACAATAGATGTGCATTTATTCAAATTAAAGTTTAAGCAAGTATGTAAATGTTTTTATGTTTTCCGACAATTGTATATCAGTATTAGTTTTCAATTTATGCTTTTATCTGTGCTCAGATAACACTAGCAGGAAATGTATTACCTTAGTTTTAGTTTAGCTAGTTTCCAGAATATAAAACTTTTATCAGTTTAGGGTAAATTTCAGTCAGGTTTCTGAATATGACATTCGTACTTAGTTATGAGTTCAGTATTGTGCATTTCATTCAGATTTCAGAATACAACATTCATACTCAGTTATACATTTCCAACAGCATTGCTAGATGGTTTACAACATACAGTTACAACACACTTCACATTATTCAGTCACAGGATAAAGTAACAGAATTATTTGTAACAGGCTTATTAAGATAATTTATTAAATAATAAGTAATATAGTTACTCAATATACTTAAGGCATAGCAGGTCAGACTTAAATTGTTAATTAATTTACAGACTACAGTGCACATTGCATAATATATTAGACAGAAAGTTAAAAAGACACTGGCAGGGTATAAAAAGGTATACATTTGAAATACATAAAGCATATGTTTTAATACAGGTATTTCTACTCTTACAGTGTATAGATATTTACAGGATATTTAGGACACAATTAAAAAGCAGATATCTATTATAACACATATAAATTAAAAAGATAAATAGGATTGTTAGTAAGAAATCTAGCTAAAGATTTACACAAACAAGTTAATATAGTACATGGTAATTATGATTCAAGATATATATATTTTATTGGCATAACAAGAGTGTTTGCCACTTATAACATGTTAAAGGATTGCCCAATTATAATTAAATGAAAAAGTTAACAGACTTCAATCCAAACAGACCATAAATGCTCAAGTGACACCTTATGCGCAACATTTAAATTACAATTTTATTTACCAGGTAAAGGAAATTATTTTATATTAGTTCTAGTGATCATTATAATATCCTTCACAAACCATATTAATACATTTATAAAGTAATTACAGAAGTTAATCTCATTTCAGTAATTTCAGAGACAATTGTTACAGAATAAATCCTGCATAAATACAGTTAGTAGAATGGTCCTTACATAGGCCTGAAAATGTAGGTTAGGTTTTGTCTTCATTTTATAATTCATATTTTAGTGTAACTACAGAAAGAGATACCTGTATATTTTCAGGTATTTTCAGGTAGAGCTGTATGATCAGGTTTCATTTAAATGTATTTTGTTAGGCAAAAATACAGTATTCTTTTTGTATACGTTTAGAAATGCAGCCATATTAAAGAAGGGCTTCACAGTCTGCATAGAGTTTTGATAAATGAACTTTCAATCAGTGAAAATACCCTAAAGTCAAGCATACTGATAAGAACAGTATGTGCAGTATGTTTGAGTACAAACACATTTTGTTTGTATGGTAAAAGGCTTGGCAACCAAAATTAATGAGGCCTGTGCACATTTACAGGGCTTTAGTATTTTTAGGAGATGCTTCAAACACAGTCAGTTAAGTTAATTTGTTTGGACTAATATGCAGAAAGTCAGTACAGCAGAGGCACTTGAGTATGAGAGCAAAAGTCTGTTCAAACATCCAGCATTCCAGAATATTAATACTATTCAAGAGGATCAGAATGAGTGCAGAAGCTATGGACATTAAGATTTGATCAGATATTGTTGACAACTACTTCCATTGTACACAATAAAGCATTCTTAACTGAACTACAATGTGTGCAAACTTTATTCTGAAAAGTATAAAAAGATTTGGGCCATAAAGGAGAGACTGGCACCTATTCAGCACACATTTTGATAATAATCAAATAAAGACATTCATTCCAGTTTCTTCCAGTTATTTTCAGTTCATTCCAGTATTGTACAGTCATATCACTTTTTACACATTTGCTATAATAAATATGTCAGAATATGCTAGCTTAGTGTCCGACCTGTATGAAAGGTTGGTCATTAAAGAGGGAGAAAATAACCTGCACTGATTGGCTAGACAAATGGACTGAGCTGGGAAATATGTGCAACAGGTTAGAGTGATAAAGGATAATGAGGGAAACATACTCACAAGCAAGGAGAGCATGCTGAGCAGATGGAAAAAAGTAATCTGAGGGGCTGATGACTGAAGAGATGAGAGAGAAGGCTGGATGATGTGGGGATAGTAAATCAGGAAGTGCATTGGATTAGCAAGGAGGACGTAAGGACAGGTGTGAAGAGGATGAATAATGGACAGGTGCGAAGAGGATAAATAATGGAAAGGCTGCAGTCTGCATCATACTGTCAAACTCCATCTCAGAGAATGGCACTTCATCAAACAACTCATCGTCGAACACAATAATAAGTGAAGGAAATTCTCAGCGAAAAGTTTCCTAGGGCAAAGTGATTGTAGTCTATCCTAGCGACCGTGCGCACCACCATACAAATAAACACCAATGCAGGTGGGGGCTACACCTTCCCAGACACCCCCTAACTACATAGACAAACTCAGAGATTGCACTTCAGTGGGGAAAACGGTTAATTTCCTGATACTAATTGCATCATGATCTCTATTCATAATCAATAAACATATACATTATCGTACATTGAAAAAGAAGACTTTCTGTGTTAACACAATTTCCCATAAATCCTCCAGTGCCTTCCAGAAATACGCACTGTGTGCATTTTGTTAGTCTAGACTTTATTAGCTTTTGTAGTTCTCTTCTTCTAATATTGTCATCTCATGATTTTAAAAGTTGATATCATAGTAAACTGCAGTGTAGCAATCATGGCTACTAAGATCATTGCACTTACTAATAA
>NC_056750.1:89225373-89327873 GCF_019279795.1 Protopterus annectens
GTAACATCACTGTACTAACTACAAATTGTAGATTAGCAGTCATGGCCAATAACATCCCTGCACTAGCTACAAACTGTAGTGCACCAGTGTTGGCCAGTAATAGCCCTGCACTAACTACAAATTGTGGTATAGCAATTATGGCTAGTAATATAATTGCACTAACTACAAACTGTAGCGTAGCAGTCAAGCCTAGTAATATCATTGCAACAACTACAAACTATAGTGTAGCAATCATGGCTATCAATATCATTGCATTAACTAAAGACTGCAGTGTAGCAATCATGCCTAGTAATATAATTGCACTAACTATAAACTGTAGTGCAGCAGTCACAGATAGTAACATCATTGCACTAAGTGGAAACTGTAGTATACCAATCCTGGCTAGTAACATCCTCGCACTAACTACAAACTGTAGTGTAGCAATCATGGCTAGTAACATCTTTGCAGTAACTACAATCTTTAGAGTAGCAATCATAGCTATTAATATCATTGCATTACTAACAAGCTGTAATGTAACAATCATGCCTAGTAATATCACTGCACAAAGCAAGTTTAGCAATCATGGCTAGTAATATCATTGCACTAACTACAAACTGTATTGTAGCAATCATGGCATGTAACATCACTGTACTAAATACAAACTGTAGTGTAGCAGTCATGGCTAGTATTATCATTGCACTAACTACAAACAGTAGTGTAGCAATCATGGCTAGTAACATCTTTGCAGTAACTACAAACTTTAGAGTAGCAATCATAGCTAGTAATATTATTGCATTACTAACAAGCTGTAGTGTAGCAATCATGGCTAGTAATATAATTGCACAAGCTACAAAACTTTAGTTTCATAGGTTCATAGGTTCATAGGTTTATAGGTTCATAGGTTCATACTAGGCTATCTGCCCTAGGGAATTTATAAGCCTAGCCAGAGCATGTGTGGCTAGGCTTATAAATGCCCTAGGGCAGATAGCCTAGTATGAACCTATGAACCTAGGGCATTTATAAGCCTAGCCAGAGTGTGTGTGGCTTTCACCACCCCTTAGGATGAGAATACTATACCCATTAGTTTGCTGTGCCTCTGTCCAGCAGTGACACAGAGATGATTCCCGGGGTAAACCTACGATCTCCCATCCACTCGTCAAGATTTCTCTTGAACAGAGTCAGTGAGGGGCTCTGCCTCACATGGACTGTGATTCTGTTCCATAGTGTAGGGAGTCTCTGGGTGATGAATCTGTCCCTCCAGCATGTCCTATTTATATCCGTGTTGAGGTTTAAGTCTCTTGCTCTCATGGCTCTGGTGGATTTGGATTTTTTGAGGTGGAGCATGTCCATTAATTCCGGGTTGGACATGGTCTTGTATGTCAGGCACAGATCACCTCTGAGCAGATGGTATGCGACTGAATAGAGCTGGAGTTTCTTCAGTCGGGCATCGTATGACATATGATTGAGCCCCTTTATCCTTTTGGTGAGTAACTTTTGGGGTCTTTCCAACTGCTGCAGGTGTCGGGTAAGGTACATTCCGAATGGGGCATTGTACTCAATCATTGGTCTGATAAGTGAAAAGTACAGGGGTACAATGACCTCTCCTGATCTGGATGTGAATCCCTTCATGATCAGGTGGGCAATGTAGAAGGTCTTCCTAACCACTTTGGCAATGTGAGTGTTAAAAGAGAGGTTACTGTCAACTTGGGTCCCCAGGTCCCTGATAACTTCTTCCGTGTTTAATGGATTACCACCTATGTGGTAATTAGGGGTTACCTTGTTTTTCCCAAAGGGTATGACTATACATTTTTGGCATTTAGCTTAAGGCCATGGCTCTGGCACCAGTTATCCATTTCTATGAGACCTCTCTGGAGGATGTCTGTGTCTGATGGAGTGTCAATTATGGCGCCCAGTTTGCAGTCATCTGCAAATTTTGTCAGCCACAATCCCCCTATGTTTGCCTGCATTTCAGAAAAATAAATGCCGAACAAGAGGGGGCCCAGGACTGAGCCCTGTGGGACACCGCTCATGACCGGCTTAGAGTCTGACATGGCACCAGCAACTCTAACCCTGTGGGTTCTGTCCTTGAGCCAGTTTGCAACCCATCTTGTGACATATGGGTTTACATCTAAGCTGGTGAGCTTTTCTATGATGCCCGAGTGGGGTATTGTGTCGAACGCTTTTGCTAGGTCAAGGTAGGCTGTGTGAACTGCCTTACCCTCATCAATGGCCTTGGTGACTGTTTTGGAAAAGTCAACCAAGTTCAAGAGGCAGGATCTGCCCTTGACAAAGCCAAATTGGGTAGGATCCAGTGTCTGTAGGTCCCCAATGTCTTTATTTATGAGTTCCATTATGATCCTCTCCATAGCTTTGCAGACAAGGCTCATCAAGCTTATGGGGCGATAATTTCCAGGGTCCGTAGAAGCACCGCCTTTGTGGAGTGGGACCACAGTTGCCGTACGCCATTCTTTGGGTATGTATCCTGTAGTAAGGCTAAGATTAAACAGCAGCCTTATGTGTGGGTTTAGTTCCTCATTGAGTTCGTGTAGCACACAGCCGGGGACACCGTCCGGTCCCATTGATGCTGTGTTTTTTGCTTTAGAGAGAGCAGCTCTCACCTGGGCATCTGAAATGTTTGGGAGGCTACACTCTGCTGGGATAGATTTTTCTCCTTTTGGGGGGGAGGGAGGGGAGAAATTTGCACTGAACCTGTCTGCCAGTATGTTGGCAATGTCTGTGGGTTCAGTGATTTTTGTATCATTTTGGACTAATTCTGAGCATATCTGGGAGTTTCCACCCAGGTTTCTAACATAGCTAAAGAAGGCCTTATGATTGTCTTTTGTGTCTTTAGCGATTTTTCTCTCAAAGTTGGCTTTGGTTGATTTTATGAGTGATCGTAGTTTTTTGCTAGTATTGATCAGAGATGCCTTCCCTTTTATGGATTTTGCTCTGTCATGTAGTAGCTTTCTCCTCTTGTTGTAGAGTTTGTTTATGGCTGGGGTCCACCAGACCGGGTGCCTGCCTTTGGTGGAAAGGGTCTTGATTTTATTAGGGATTGCTTGATTCCTGGAGGTGCTCGTAGAAGGTATTTGTAAGGGTTTCAGCAGCGCGGGTTGTGGTTCCCACTGGCTCGGGGGCCTTGAAGGATACCACTCCAGTCTTAAGAAGTGTGAAGTTTGCTTTTGAGAAGTTCTTCACTGTGGTCTTTTTTGCTGGGGGTGGGGGCGGGATGTGGATCTCCAGTGAGATTAATTTATGGTCTGATCTCACCAATGTGGGATATACTTCTGGTGTGGAGCATTTTGTCCCCATGTTTGTGATGATCAGGTCTAGTATATTTTCTCCTCTTGTGGGAATGGTGACTAGTTGTTCCATAGCATTTGAGTTTATGAACTCCAGGAACCTTTGGGCTAGGGTGTTGGGGCTTGAGTAATGTTCCCAGTCTGTTTGGGTAGTTGAAGTCACCCAATATGATGGTGTTTGGAGAGACATTCATACTCTCCAGTGTCTTCAGGAAGGCTGTGTGGGGTTCCTGAGTTTGAGAGGGTGGTCTGTAGTATGCTACAAACTGTAGGGCAGTTTTACCTATGGTTATTGCACCTGGATGGTCTCCGATGCTTCATGCGTTGCCACTATCCTGGAGGTGTGGGTATCCTTTATGAATATGGATACTTCCCCTCCTTTTGTGGTTCGGTCCGGATTTTGGGGCCGGAACGCATGATATGAGGTATAACCTGATAGTGCTGGGGTGCTCTCAGGAGCCTTGAACCAGGTTTCAGTCACAGCAGAGACATCGATGTTCTCCATACTGAGGAGGGCTTCAAGGGCGTGCATCTTGAGGTTTAGACTTCTGGCATTGAGCAGCATTACCCTTAGTTTTTTTCCATTTTTGTTTTCTAGGGCGGTAGGTTTATCATTTGAGCCTTGCCTAAAAAAGGCACTATGGGAGTGGCAAGAGCCTTTGCCAATATCCGGAAGCCCAGGGGTGACAGGTGCAAGCCATCCCTTGCGAAGCAGCGTGGCTTGTCAAGCATGTCATCCCAGGCAGACAGACATTGGATCCCCTTAGAATGAGAGCAGTAATTAAGCCAATTATTAAATCTGATCATTTTGTCTCTGTATTGTGGCATCTATCTTGGTGAGGGTAGGATACTGCATAGGGTCAGGATCATACCGGCCTGGGCTACATAATCTGAGAGCTCCTCTATGTCTCTTTTCATGTAGTCCAGGGAGGTACGTCTCAGATCGTTCACACTGGCATGGACAATGACTGAGTCATACTTGTACTTGCTGTGGAGTGACCTGAGTGCTTGTGTTATGTGGCGGATTCTAGTGCCCGACAGTCAGCTTACTGTGACCTTTTCCTTGTTCAGTCTGGTGAGTGGGACGTCAGTGTGTCTGACTATGGAGTCACCTATAACAAGTGTGTCTGGCATTGTGTTTGGCCTTAAGGGCTGTGACTGTTTAGAACACTGACTTTGAGAACTATGTGTTGCATGTGTTATGTCTTGAGGTGGCAGTTGCTTGGGTGTCTGCTTTGGAGGCCTCTGTAGTTTTGGTAGATTTTTGATCAGTGCCTCCGAGTATGTCTTTGTGTGTTTATGTGTTTGTTTTGCAGTTGTGATAGTTCTATGTGAAACTGGGTTTGTGGTGTGCATGGTTTCCTTCTCCTCCTGTCTGGTCTTGCCAGTCCTGAGTTGAGAGAGCTCAGCCTCCAGTTTGGCTATATAGTTGCATCTCTCACATGTATTTGTGTTTTGTGGGAGAAGGAGTGGGTTGTCTGTGTACATGAGGCAATTGTAACATTGCCTCAAGATGCCCAGATTCACCAGCTGAACAGGAGAGGACACTAGCAACTGACCCTTCGACATGCTATAAAAAGTGAAAAAGTTTGCTGTGTAACTGAGTCAGAAGGGACCTATAGGGAAATGGGTACTCAAGGGGATTCTAGGCTAATGTAGTACTTTGTTTAGTGTATAAGTACTTTACCTATATAAAAATGCTTTAGGAGCAAGTTCTGAGCTTTTGAGATCGAGAATAGACTGTTTAGATTGCAAGTAGAGAAGTTCTAAGGGAAAAATTGAAGAGCAGACTTTACGGAGCCAGAAATAGTTTAACCTTGTTTAGCCGGCACTGCCCGATGGTGCTGTATGGGCAACTCCGCACTAAATCATGCAAAAGCGCGCTAAAGTGAGCTTTATAGCAGGGGGTTGAAAAGAGCTAGAAATTGACCCAAAATGGCCAATAGACTACAAGTTTCTGGCTGGAACCACTCCTCTAGGGACAAATAGGCTGCTCAGTGCTCCCCACTCCCACTGGTGAACAAAGAAGCTTCCCTTTATCCAAATAAGGATATGGAATAGCACAGGAACCAAGACAAAGCCCAGAGATCAGCAAACTCTGAAGACTGGACTATTCTAGTTCAGTAAGGCGGGAAAACAAGATTTTTTTTTTTTTTTTTTGGCAATCATGGCTAGTAATATCATTGCACTAACTACAAACTGTATTGTAGCAATCATGGCTAGTAACATCACTGTACTAACTACAAACTGTAGTGTAGCAATCATGGCTAGTAATATCATTGCACTAAATACAAACTGTAGTATAGCAATCATGGCTACTAACATCATTGCACTAACTGTAAACTGTAGTGCAGCAATCATGGCTAGTAACATCACTGAACTAACTGCAAACTGTAGTGTAGCAATCATGGCTAATAATATCATTGCACTAACTACAAACTGTAGTGTAACAATCATGGCTAGTAAAATCATTGTATTAACTACCAACCATAGTGTAGCAATCATGCTTAGTATCATCATTGAACTAACTACAAACTGTAGTATAGCAATTGTGGCAAGTAGTATAATTGCACTAACTACAAACTGTAGTGTGGCAATCATGGCTAGTAACATCATTGCTCTAACTACAAACTGCAGTGTAGCAGTCATGGCCAGTAGCATCCCTGCACTAGCAGTAAACTGTAGTGTACCTGTCAAGGCCAGTAACATCCCTGACTAAGTACACACTTTGGTGTAGCAATCATGGCTAGTAATATTATTGCACTAACTAGAAACTGTAGTGTAGGAATCATAGCTAGCAATATCATTGCACTAACTAAAAACTATAGTGTAGCAATCATGGCTAGCAATATGATTGCATTAACTACAAACTGTAGTGTAGCAATCATGGCTAGTAATATAATTGCACTAACTATAAGCTGTAGTGTAGCAGTCATGGCTAGAAACATTAATGCACTAACTAGAAACTGTATTGTAGCTATCATGGCTAGTAACATCACTGTACTAACTACAAACTGTAGTGTAGCAATCATGGCTAGTAATATAATTGCACTAAGTAGAAACTGTAGTGTAGGAATCATGGCTAGCAATATCATTGCACTAACTAAAAACTATAGTGTAGCAATCATGGCTAGCAATATCATTGCATTAACTACAAACTGTAGTGTAGCAATCATGGCTAGTAACATCATTGCACTAACTACAAATTGTAGTTTAGCAGTCATGGCCAGTAACATCTCTGCACTGTCTACAACCTATAGTGTAGCAGTCAGGGCTAGTAACATCTTTGCAATAATTACAAACTGTAGTGCAGCAAACATGGCAAGTAATATCATTGCACTAACTACAAACTGTGGTGTAGCAATCATGGCTAGTAACATCACTGCAGTGTCTAAAAACTGTAGTGTAGCAATAATGGCTAGTAACATCATTGCATTAACTACAAACTGTACTGTAGCAAACATAGCTAGTAATATCAATGCATTACTTACAAACTGTAGTGTAGCAATCATGGTTAGTAATATCATTGCACTAACTACAAACTGTATTCCAAGATGGTTGCCGGCTAGACTGCTCCCTATTCACTGTGCTCCTCACTGCTATGAAATTACCGGCTTTTTTTAACAACTTTGTAAGCGAAGTTTCTCCGCAGTTTTTTCTACAGAAATTATCTATGATACAATTGCTTCAGTCTGAGTTTATTTGTATTGGGAAAAAGTTTAATTTTTATATCAATTTACCTCAGACTCATTTTGGCCTCAACAGTCTCCTGCCACGTGTGCTCCAGAAGCCTTTTTCTGTGTCAGATATCCAGCTTTCACACCTCTTTCCTGGGCATGGCTGGCAATTCCGACTCCATGGAAACACAGACAACCAAGGCCAAATTTTCCTCTATGCTTTCTCCAGAGAAGGACACTGGCTCTAAAAGACTAAGAACCACCAAACAAACCAATGAGAACATTAAAGTAAGTGCCAAAGATAAAAGTGACTCTAACTTCCATTTGGAAGATTTGTAAATGGCACTACAACCTATTCAAAGTGCCATACAGAGTTTCTCTGAACAACTCACTGATTTTGGTAAAACTCTAAAACAGATAAATGAAAGAATTGACATACTTGAAAACAAAAATTTAGCTATGGAAATAAGAGCAGATTCTCTTGACCGAGATCTAAAATCCAAAGATACCCTCATTGCAGAAGTACAAGCTAAACTACTGGATTTAGAGGCAAGAAGTCGCAGAAATAATGTAATAATTAGAGGCTTGCCAGAATCTTATGAGAATCAAAACTTATTATCAGTGACTAAACAAATATTTGAGACACTACTTAACTGTGAGACAAATACAAAAACCTTAATTGTAGAAAGATCGCACAGAGCCCTGCGTGCCCGCCAAGACTCTGCTTCACCTCAGATCATTTACACAAGATTACTAAACTTTCAAGACACTCAAAGTATTTTGGAAGCAGCCAAAAGCAAAAAAACATCTTATCTGGAATAAACACAAGCTGACCTTTTCACAGGATTTACCCCCCACAAATAAAACTGAATAGACAAAAGTTATCACCATACTGTGCAGACTTGATTAAATGGGGAATCAAGTTTCGTATGCGTTATCCGAACACACTATCTTTCAACTATAATGACAGGAGATACATGGCTACAGACCCACAAGAAGCAAAGGACATCTTCTTAAAAATATTTAAGATCCTTCCTGATACAATTGCACAAAAGTAACCCATGTAACACACGTATATATAATAGCTGGTTCAGTCTGTGAACTTACACTTCATAACCTATATACCTTAAGTGTATTGAACTTAGGACAAATTCTACAAAGAAAAAAATCACTTCAAATTCATTGTAAGAATTACATGATTTTAATAATATTCGGCGTTGACACATACTCTAATTTTAGTTTTCCCATATCTAATGTTTACACAGAATCTGAGAGACATCCTGACATGAATATATGCGGAACCATTGCTTTTGATGACAAGTGATACCCATACAAAATGGAAGAAACAACGTCCGGACTTTCGCACCAACACTGTGTTACCAACCTTGACAAAGTCCCTTTGATTTTTGACTGGAAATAGATACGCAACAATTCCTTTCATATATGGACTCATGACAATGTCATAATCCCACAAAGAATCACAGTCAATTCATCCAGACAGAAACATTCTGATTGGAAAATATTTGTTGATGTTCACTTGTTCGGTTTTGAAGGGATCAGTGGTACGAATGCAATATGACCCCCTCAGACTTCCGATCTCTTAAAGCATGGCTTCCTGGAAACTTGAAGCCTCACCGTGTGTTAGATGCAGTTAGTCAGCATCGGAGACTTCGATCTGGATGTCCTGGCATTGTTTTGCACGCAAGTGGTTTTCTTCTCTCAGGATGGGTCTGAGTCTTTGCATGCTTCATGATGCCCTGTATGTGTACAAGTTTGACTTGAGTAAGTGCGGAGGTATTGTTGCCTCTGAGACTGGTATCTCGACAAAGACGTTTGTGGACTGTTTATATGTGTCTGTCATATGCTGAAATGTTTCACGTTTTCACAAAATAAGTTGTGTATTTTTGTTATATTCAGCTGATCATATTACAGTTTATGATGCAAGCGGATAGGTTCAAAAGTTTATTATATTGACACTATCCATTTTACAATGGGTTTAGGACACTGAAATGGTTAGTAGGGGGATATTGGTTAGCTTTCGCTTCTTTAATCTTTATATATAATTATAGTTTTACTTATGATTAGCAACATACGTAATTCTAGTCACTCCTAGGAGGTGTAATGTTGACCACAGTTTTTAAGAGTAATTAATGCCATTGGCAAAACCTTCAGTGTGCATGATTCATAAACTTAGAGTGAATGTACACTCATTATAGGAAATAAAATAATAAACCTCATTTTTCATTAACTTTTGTAACAGCTGTGGTTGACATGTGATTTTACGTTTGATGGTGATATTATACTAGATTTGATGGTGGTTCCTACTATTAAGAAGAACTATATTCACTCGAGCTTTACAATTTAGCTTGACAATGATAAAGAAGTTTAGTCAGGGGTATACTGATTGTAGGGACTACTAATATAAAAGTATTAAATCTTAAATTTATTTGTAAATAGTTCATATTACAGTTAACATTTAAATTATATGGTTAGGGACTTGTTCTAGTGTATTACATATACTTTTACAAATATAGAAGTCTAGATATATTAAGGCTTTGCTAACCATATTTATGATTCACATACATCTCTCAATACAAATACATAATATAGTGTTAGATTAACAGTGACATTTATATTTGATTCATTCTTAATTAACTTTATAGGAGTTTGTGAATACACATTTGAATGGGGATTGAGTATGTCGGGCATCTTGTTTGTTGATAGTTGTGTATATATGTTTAGTTATGTTAACTTTGTTATAGTCCTTTTTAGGACTTTACTTAAACTTTCTTCCTATGTTTTAGATATATTGGTGACCAAGTATATACATCGTGCATGTAATTGTCTTTACCTTCCTTCTTTAGATAAGTTAGGGTGGGTAGGCACTGGGGTAGGGAAGAGGGAAGATCATGAGACTAAAGTTAATCTTATCTTGAAAGATACCATTATACAGATTAATTGTCTTACTAGGACTAAGTTTTTTTTTTACTTTTTCATTATATACCAACTATCTAATCACTTACCTCCCTCTTAACAGACCTTTGAAAATCACATGACAAATTTATTAATAATAGACTCTTGGAATGTAAGAAGGATTCAAAACAAAGCCAAGAAATCTTTACTGTTTCATTTAATCTATAAATCACAAGCCAATTTATGTTTCCTGCAAGAAACACATATTCCCAGAGATGACTGGTACAAAGAAAAAAATAAAAAATGGATCAAAAAAATAATAGCTTCTGGTGACACTTCTAACTCCAGGGGGGTGGCTATTATAATTAAACAGAAATTTCAGGGGATTATTATTGAAGAAAAATATGACACTGATGGTAGATGGTGCTACTTTACCACCACTATACACAACCTAGATAAACCACTTCTGGTGCTCAGTCTCTATGGTCCATGTAATCATCAGCATTTTTTTATTCTACAGATATATAATATCCTCTCTTCCTACAAAGATCACTATGTCATAGTAGGTGGAGACTGGAACGCTGTAATTAACCCTGATATAGATCGCACCAGCTGTTCCTCTTCATATAATCAACAAGCATCCTTTGCTCTTGAAGATCTAATATTAGACCATAATCTCATAGACCCCATACAACTCATTAAATACTCAAATAAAAAAGATATATTTACATATTATTCAAAATGCTATAATTCATGGTCAAGATTAGATTTCTTTCTTATATCAGCTTTCCTTTCACAGTTGTTATTGGACTTTATTATTGAGCCCAGATTTCTCTCTGATCACTCTAGAATTTCATTAAAACTAAATCTGGATTTAAATTCTGGACACTCATCCAAACGGAATAGTTGGACAATGAATAATAATTTGCTCTCTAACAAAGAAATTAGTAAATTGTGTATAGAAATAATTCAGGAAATGGAAAACAACCTAGACTCATCAGATATACCATATAATATACAGTGGGCTGCCTGCAAGGCTAGGTTGAGGGGAATGTTCATTAATAAGGCTTCATACCTTAAAAAGCAATTTAATAATAAAGAAAGACTCTTAAAACTAAAGTTCCAGTCTCTTGAAAATCAATATAGATTAAATCCGGACTCCTTATATTACAAGCAAATTATAGAATCTCAAAAATAACTTCTTTTATTACATCAAAATAATCTCTCAGTACTGGAGCAAAGACTCTTAGCTACTTATTCTGAATGGGCTCAAGTGCCTTCTAAAACCTTAGCAAGAATAATTAAAAAAAACTTTGACAGGCCCAAAATATCGCCTATACAATACAAAAATCAAATATATAACACGGACAAGGAAATTTTGCATCTTTTTACACTATTATATACTGATTTATATTCCAAAACTCCTAATACTATGGTAAATTGTCACATAAATAGTTTTCTAAGTTCTATAATATTCCCCACTCTGAATGAACAACAACAGAACATTCTTTCAGCTCCTCTAAGTATCCAAGAAATTTCTGACTCCATTGACAGACTCAAACTCAGTAAATCTCCAGGCCCAGACGGATTCACACCGGAATTCTTTAAATCCTTTAAGTTAGTACTTGCTCCCTTCCTTCTCAGAGTTTATAACCACATAAAAATAAATGACATATCTGATCTTCACTGGAACACTTCAAAAACTATACTTATTCTGAAAAACAATAAAGACAAAACAGACCCCTACAATTATAGACCCATTTCATTAATTAATTTAGACATTACAATTCTATCTTCTATTCTTGCTAACAGACTAAAGAAGGTTTTACCATCAATAATTTCCCCAGACCAAACAGATTTTATATCTCACAGACATGCATGGGATAACACCCTAACTCTGGAATCCATTATACACCTAACAAAAAGTAATATCATACCATGACCCCCAATTAATATTCCAAAACGTGCACGCTGATTGGCCAGCGTGCACGTTGTAAATCGAGTTATACTAATGGAAAAAGGTCCGGTCGCCCGGACTTTTTTCCATTAGTATAACTCTCTTTTTAAAACACTGTCTCGCTATGTTAAATGGGTTTAACATAGCGAGACAGCTTTAAAATAAGCAACGGAGATCTCCGGTGACTAAAAATGTTATGAGAATTATAAAAATACTGTGAAGGTTCCATCCTGATGGTTCCCCTATACCTACAACTAGAAACCAAGTAATAGAAATATAGTTTATATAAATATCATTGATGTAATAGAATACAATAAGAAACACTCTTGTCAAGAGAGTAAAAGCCAAAAAGAAAATACTAATTCTGAATCACATATATTAAAAAATATATATATTAAATATTTATTAAAAGTATATATTAGAAAATATATTAAAAAATAGTAATCATTAAAAACCTATGAGGGTGTATATGGATGGGTATATATACTAGGAATTAAGCTCAGTGTATATTATTTAAAAGGTTTTATGTAACAATATAATGAGACAAAATAATAATAAAATCATTAATACTATATATATATTTAAAGCAAAAAAATATATAATTGAATCAGAAAAGTATAATCATGACTGAAAAGTAAATCCTGAGGGGAAAACTTAAGGTACCAGTCATGACATGGTGGATAGGAGATAAGGCCATGACTATGTGTAAAGAGGCCCATTTATTATAATTTCCTATTATTTAAAATGGGTTTGACTGATACAGACTGGTTGATACCAGGATATATATGAGCTTTCAAGGTGAATATCCATTTAAGTTCTTTAATAGCTAGCTGGTTGTTACTATCTCCTTCTCTGGGATTTATGGCTATTTTCTCCAAGACTTTAAAGCTAAATGTGTGAGTATTGTGTTCAATGATGTGTTTTGCTAGGGCATTACATTCGTGTCCCTTCTTAATATCATAGCAGTGATTATAAATTCTATCATGAAGCCTCCTCTTGGTTAACCCTACATAAAATACCTCACAGTAATCACAGGTAGCTAAATAAACCAAGTTCATAGTATTACAGTCACTATAGAACCTAGGTATAAAGGTGAAAAGCTCTTCTGGATGTGAAAAACTAATATTCTTAGATATATAGGGACACATAGAGCATCGACCACAGGGAAAAGTACCTTGTTTATCATTCTCTTCATTGATGTATTGTATAGGCCTCTCTGAACAGAGAAGCTCCTTTAGATTATGACAGGTTCTAAAACTAAATCTGGGGTGGTCACCCACTATTGTCTTAGTGAAAGGATCCGTTATAAGAACATTCCAATTTCTGGAGACAATTTTATTTAAATTAACAATATCACTAGTGAATCTGGTGACGTAACTCAACTTGTCAGTGAATCTCTCATTATTCCTATGATAATACTTAGGAATAATCCTGTCACGGGTATCTAAATCATAATTAATATTTATGAAACCAAAAGGAGCAACTAGGCTGATGCAGAGTCACAAGTAGAAATGAAAGGCAAAATCCTCAGGTTAAAATCCAAATGAAAGGCAAAATCCTCAGGTTAAAATCCAACTTTAATTCCACTGCAGGTCAGATAAGCGCTTTCACTCATTCATTTGAGCTTCATCAGATCATGTAACAAAGACCTTCAAGTACATAGGCTACATTTATACAGTTAAAACATCTCCTATTGGCTGCTTCTTGTTGCATATTCATGAGTTAATCTAAGCTTAAAGATATATGCACATATAAACATATAAACATACAGAGATGTATAAAATGAATATAAAAAACATATAAAAAACATATAAAAAAACATATAAAAAACTCTCCATGAACACTCAAGATGCTCTAATAAATATGTATATATATGTCAAAAGAAATCTATTTCAAGGGGTAAAAACATATATGTGCCATCATTTATTATAAAATCTACAAACATTCCTCCGTTTGTTTAACATAGGTTTAATGGAGGCTCTCTCATTGAGACCTAAACCACTATCTGCTCTCAATCTAACTATCCACATACTCTCCTTACTCTCAGTATGGTTCCTGATGTCACCTCCTCGTATACTGGGTTTAATATTCTCAAGAGCTCTAAATAGGAAATAATGTTCAGGACCTGCTTGGGTTACGTGCTTAGCTAAGGCATTGTGAGGTGAAGCCTTCCTAATGTGGTAAAGGTGTTCTCTTATCCTGTCTTTAAAGCGACGATTGGTTTTGCCAACATAAAATGCATCACATATTTGGCACACTGCCAAATAAACTATATGAGTAGTATCACAGGTAGCTACAGCACGTATGCTAAAGTTAGTGTGCATGTCAGGATGTTCAAAAAATGGATGGGGTCAAGAGAATTACAATAATTACAGCGTCCACATGGTTTTGTGTGTTCAAGAGGCATTGACCATTCATCCCTTTTTGAATAACATAGCATTCTCCTTAAATTTAATTTGTTCCTATATAAAAAGAGGGTTTAGTCCCCACAAGTTTACCGATGGTGTCATCAGTACAGAGAATAGGCCAGTGTTTCGTAATAATATTCTTGATTGCTGGACAATCAGTACTATATGGTAAAGAAACCCTTACATGAGTTGATCTATCATCTCTACCATTGTCTGTTGTAATGGATCCACCAGTAATAACTGGTCCAAAATAAGGGGCTGCTCTATTCAGTCTAAGTTTATTGACATCTAAGAGATTGGACTCAATCTCTTGTGAGCTATAGCCCCGTTCTTCTAGCCTTATCTTGAGGTCACTCACTTCATTTAGGAAGCCTTCTGCTGTGGCATTTAGCCTAGAGGTTCTCATCCCCTGGCCTCTAATGATATTCTTAAAAATATGCTGTGGGTGCATACTATCACGCTGTAATAGAGTATTAAAATAGCAAGGTTTCCTATAGACACCTGTATTAATCAAACCACATGCTAACTTTTCTATATACAAGTCAAGAAATTCTATCTTCTCTCTAGAATGATTCATACTGAAGGTTAAATAGCCAGTGAGGTTGTTCAATATAGTATGGAACACAAACAAATCATCAACACTGCCTCTCCATAAAACAAAACGTCATCCACGAAACGTCTATAAAAGTTACATGTTGTTTAAACATTTCTAAATTAAAGAGACTCTCAAATTCCCAAAATGCCAAAAACATGTTTGCATAGCTGTTGGCACAAGGTGTGCCCATGGCTACGCCACCTCACTGTTGGTAAAACTTGTTGTCATAGGTGAACAGATTGTTATTCAAAATGAGTTCAAGGAAATGTACAATGAGGTCTACTTTAACTGATGTATATTCACTATGTAAGAGTAGATACTCAGTGATATAAATCAGGCCTATGTTATTTGGTAACACAGTAAACAAGGACTTGATGTCAAACGTTACAAAAATCAAGTTATCAACGTCACAAATGCCACCTAAGCAGTCATACAAATCTGTTAAAAACTGTTTGGAATCTTTCAGTACAACTTTGTTCTTATTTAATATAGGTCGCAAATGTTTCTCAACATAGACAGAAAGGTTTTCAGTGATCCAACCCTGACCAGACACTATGGGTCTCATTGGTGGGTCAATGGAGTCTTTGTGAATCTTAGGTAACCCATGTATTGTTGGTACAAGTGGATTCTTAACGAAGAGATAGTCAAACAATTCTTGATCCAAGATATCACCTTTCAACATATCTAATAACATATTGTTTACGTGACTAATAGTGGCTTGCACTATTTGTTCGTTAACTTGTAAATAGAAATCATCTTCCAAGAGTTTAATCATAGCATCATGATATTTGCTAATGTCCATAACTACTATCTGACCACCTTTATCAGCTGGTTTGATGGTTATGGACTGTAAAGACTGGAGTTTAAGTAAGCTAGTCTGCTCCCCTCTAGTCAAATTAGCATTCTTCCTATATTTCTTTAGAGAAAAATATTCATACAAATCATCCTCAGTTAGTTTCAAATATGCCTCAACTAACGGATGATTAGGTGGGACAAAGTTGCTAAGCTTCTTAAACTTTGGTGGTCTAGTAACATTATTGTCTGTCAATTCACTATCAGTTTTATCATGAAATAGCAGTTTAAGCATAAGATTTCGACAGAAAAGTCTCATGTCTACTACAGTGTCCGTAAAGTTACTGTGTGCACTTGGTATAAAGTTTAGGCCTTTACATAATAATTTCTCATCACATTCAGTCAACAAATATCCTGAGATGTTATGTATCATAGAATCTGCTGGTATCAAAATTTCAGCTGTATCTAATTTACTTTGTTCTTCCACATCTTCTTTATTGTCTGATGTGGTACAAACTCTTCTGATAATTTGCGTTTCTGTCTCCCCCTGCTCATAGAGCATCCCCTTGTTATATTCTTGTCCTTTCGGACTGGGAGGGGAAAAGGGAGCTCACTTACTACTCCTGTAGTGATGGTGGTATGTACTTTGTGAGGTAACTTGGATCTCACTATGCCGTCATCTACTGACAACCTCTTATTGATCGGTCCCTTCACAACATGTACTGCTGGATGTAAGTTAGTTCTGTCTGCACTATTATTCACAGTAGTAGGCTGACTAACTTCTTTATTGTTTGTATTAATGGAGCTGGATCCACTCTCACTATGTAAAATAGTAATTACATCATCAGTATCATTGGAAGTAGTAGTGTTATTAATGTTAGCTATATTTTGTACCCTATTACTAGGTGATACATTGTTATGTACACAGTTAGTAATATCCACAGCTTCACAAGCATTATTAACAACATTAACATTTTCAGAACCAGTACTAGGTTCGGAACCCAGTTGTCTAACACTAGTATAGTCATTAGGTTTGATGGTAGCACTATAATGTCCATGTTTAGGCCAAATGAAGACTTGTCCTAAATTAAAATCTCTGTGATCTCTAATAATCTTGCTTCTCTTCTGTTGGAGAAGTTTCCGCTCTAAGGCTGATATTCCATCCAACAGGCTTTCAAATAGTGGTTCTATTACAGTACTTGGGAAACAAGAAAAAATTCTCTTCTGTTGTTTCTTAATGTTATTAATGAGTTTCTCCTCTTCAGAGGCAAAAAAGTCAATAAGTAACTCCATGTACTGTTTGCTTACCTCCAGGTTCAGGCGCTGCCACCTTGAAAGCAACTCTGGATAATGTTCCCCCTGATTGGGCATGTTTAATATACGTAATCCTCTTGTTACAATTTTTGTGTCTAAACAATAACGAAAATGCAATCGCTGTGTTTGCAAACGTTTCAAGTGTGCAAAGTCTTTCTCTAGACTGTCTAACAGGCGTTGTAGCTCATCCAAGTCGGGTGTCGCTGTATCCGCGTCTTCAAAGCGCTCCAAAGCGCCGAATTGCCAGGAAGTGACTGTTGAACAGACGAGATTCTGTTCAAACCTCTTCTGTAGATGAGCGACTGAGCCCAGGTCTACACCTCAGGGCTCATAGTCTAGCTCAATATCTACAGTTTCACTCTGACTCTGCATAATAGAAAAAATAGTGCAAAGGCAGAAAAAATAGCCAAAAATGTCTGTATGCAAGGTAAAGATACAAACAAAAGTTATGCGCTAAGCAAACGCTATTCACTGGTAGTAGACTCTGCTCCAAAGTCAGCAAGAAAAAAATGAAGCTAATAAAACAGGAACAAACCACTTGCTGACAAACAGGATAAACGCCCAGTGCTCCAGAAAAACTTGAATAATATTAATGAAACCAAAAGGAGCAACTAGGCTGATGCAGAGTCACAAGTAGAAATGAAAGGCAAAATCCTCAGGTTAAAATCCAAATGAAAGGCAAAATCCTCAGGTTAAAATCCAACTTTAATTCCACTGCAGGTCAGATAAGCGCTTTCACTCATTCATTTGAGCTTCATCAGATCATGTAACAAAGACCTTCAAGTACATAGGCTACATTTATACAGTTAAAACATCTCCTATTGGCTGCTTCTTGTTGCATATTCATGAGTTAATCTAAGCTTAAAGATATATGCACATATAAACATACTGAGATGTATAAAATGAATATAAAAAACATATAAAAAACATATAAAAAAACATATAAAAAACTCTCCATGAACACTCAAGATGCTCTAATAAATATGTATATATATGTCAAAAGAAATCTATTTCAAGGGGTAAAACATATATGTGCCATCATTTATTATAAAATCTACAAACATTCCTCCGTTTGTTTAACATAGGTTTAATGGAGGCTCTCTCATTGAGACCTAAACCCCTATCTGCTCTCAATCTAACTATCCACATACTCTCCTTGCTCTCAGTATGGTTCCTGATGTCACCTCCTCGTATACTGGGTTTAATATTCTCAAGAGCTCTAAATAGGAAATAATGTTCAGGACCTGCTTGGGCTACGTGCTTAGCTAAGGCATTGTGAGGTGAAGCCTTCCTAATGTGGTAAAGGTGTTCTCTTATCCTGTCTTTAAAGCAATGATTGGTTTTGCCAACATAAAATGCATCACATATTTGGCACACTGCCAAATAAACTATATGAGTAGTATCACAGGTAGCTACAGCACGTATGCTAAAGTTAGTGTGCATGTCAGGATGTTCAAAAAATGGATGGGGTCAAGAGAATTACAATAATTACAGCGTCCACATGGTTTTGTGTGTTCAAGAGGCATTGACCATTCATCCCTTTTTGAATAACATAGCATTCTCCTTAAATTTAATTTGTTCCTATATAAAAAAGAGGGTTTAGTCCCCACAAGTTTACCGATGGTGTCATCAGTACAGAGAATAGGCCAGTGTTTCGTAATAATATTCTTGATTGCTGGACAATCAGTACTATATGGTAAAGAAACCCTTACATGAGTTGATCTATCATCTCTACCATTGTCTGTTGTAACGGATCCACCAGTAATAACTGGTCCAAAATAAGGGGCTGCACTATTCAGTCTAAGTTTATTGACATCTAAGAGATTGGACTCAATCTCTTGTGAGCTATAGCCCCGTTCTTCTAGCCTTATCTTGAGGTCACTCACTTCATTTAGGAAGCCTTCTTCTGTGGCATTTAGCCTAGAGGTTCTCATCCCTGGCCTCTAATGATATTCTTAAAATATGCTGTGGGTGCATACTATCACGCTGTAATAGAGTATTAAAATAGCAAGGTTTCCTATAGACACCTGTATTAATCAAACCACATGCTAACTTTTCTATATACAAGTCAAGAAATTCTATCTTCTCTCTAGAATGATTCATACTGAAGGTTAAATAGCCAGTGAGGTTGTTCAATATAGTATGGAACACAAACAAATCATCAACACTGCCTCTCCATAAAACAAAAACGTCATCCACGAAACGTCTATAAAAAGTTACATATTGTTTAAACATTTCTAAATTAAAGAAACTCTCAAATTCCCAAAATGCCAAAAACATGTTTGCATAGCTGTTGGTACAAGGTGTGCCCATGGCTACGCCACCTCGCTGTTGGTAAAACTTGTTGTCATAGGTGAACAGATTGTTATTCAAAATGAGTTCAAGGAAATGTACAATGAGGTCTACTTTAACTGATGTATATTCACTATGTAAGAGTAGATACTCAGTGATATAAATCAGGCCTATGTTATTTGGTAACACAGTAAACAAGGACTTGATGTCAAACGTTACAAAAATCAAGTTATCAACATCACAAATGCCACCTAAGCAGTCATACAAATCTGTTAAAAACTGTTTGGAATCTTTCAGTACAACTTTGTTCTTATTTAATATAGGTCGCAAATGTTTCTCAACATAGACAGAAAGGTTTTCAGTGATCCAACCCTGACCAGACACTATGGGTCTCATTGGTGGGTCAATGGAGTCTTTGTGAATCTTAGGTAACCCATGTATTGTTGGTACAAGTGGATTCTTAACGAAGAGATAGTCAAACAATTCTTGATCCAAGATATCACCTTTCAACATATCTAATAACATATTGTTTACGTGACTAATAGTGGCTTGCACTATTTGTTCGTTAACTTGTAAATAGAAATCATCTTCCAAGAGTTTAATCATAGCATCATGATATTTGCTAGTGTCCATAACTACTATCTGACCACCTTTATCAGCTGGTTTGATGGTTATGGACTGTAAAGACTGGAGTTTAAGTAAGCTAGTCTGCTCCCCTCTAGTCAAATTAGCATTCTTCCTATATTTCTTTAGAGAAAAATATTCATACAAATCATCCTCAGTTAGTTTCAAATATGCCTCAACTAACGGATGATTAGGTGGGACAAAGTTGCTAAGCTTCTTAAACTTTGGTGGTCTAATAACGTTATTGTCTGTCAATTCACTATCAGTTTTATCATGAAATAGCAGTTTAAGCATAAGATTTCGACAGAAAAGTCTCATGTCTACTACAGTGTCCGTAAAGTTACTGTGTGCACTTGGTATAAAGTTTAGGCCTTTACATAATAATTTCTCATCACATTCAGTCAACAAATATCCTGAGATGTTATGTATCATAGAATCTGCTGGTATCAAAATTTCAGCTGTATCTAATTTACTTTGTTCTTCCACATCTTCTTTATTGTCTGATGTGGTACAAACTCTTCTGATAATTTGCGTTTCTGTCTCCCCCTGCTCATAGAGCATCCCCTTGTTATATTCTTGTCCTTTCGGACTGGGAGGGGAAAAGGGAGCTCACTTACTACTCCTGTAGTGATGGTGGTATGTACTTTGTGAGGTAACTTGGATCTCACTATGCCGTCATCTACTGACAACCTCTTATTGATCGGTCCCTTCACAACATGTACTGCTGGATATAAGTTAGTTCTGTCTGCACTATTATTCACAGTAGTAGGCTGACTAACTTCTTTATTGTTTGTATTAATGGAGCTGGATCCACTCTCACTATGTAAAATAGTAATTACATCATCAGTATCATTGGAAGTAGTAGTGTTATTAATGTTAGCTATATTTTGTACCCTATTACTAGGTGATACATTGTTATGTACACAGTTAGTAATATCCACAGCTTCACAAGCATTATTAACAACATTAACATTTTCAGAACCAGTACTAGGTTCGGAACCCAGTTGTCTAACACTAGTATAGTCATTAGGTTTAATGGTAGCACTATAATGTCCATGTTTAGGCCAAACGAAGACTTGTCCTAAATTAAAATCTCTGTGATCTCTAATAATCTTGCTTCTCTTCTGTTGGAGAAGTTTCCGCTCTAAGGCTGATATTCCATCCAACAGGCTTTCAAATAGTGGTTCTATTACAGTACTTGGGAAACAAGAAAAATTTCTCTTCTATTGTTTCTTAATGTTATTAATGAGTTTCTCCTCTTCAGAGGCAAAAAAGTCAATAAGTAACTCCATGTACTGTTTGCTTACCTCCAGGTTCAGGCGCTGCCACCTTGAAAGCAACTCTGGATAATGTTCCCCCTGATTGGGCATGTTTAATATACGTAATCCTCTCGGTACAATTTTTGTGTCTAAACAATAACGAAAATGCAAGCGCTGTGTTTGCAAACGTTTCAAGTGTGCAAAGTCTTTCTCTAGACTGTCTAACAGGCGTTGTAGCTCATCCAAGTCGGGTGTCGCTGTATCCGCGTCTTCAAAGCGCTCCAAAGCGCCGAATTGCCAGGAAGTGACTGTTGAACAGACGAGATTCTGTTCAAACCTCTTCTGTAGATGAGCGACTGAGCCCAGGTCTACACCTCGGGGCTCATAGTCTAGCTCAATATCTACAGTTTCACTCTGACTCTGCATAATAGAAAAAATAGTGCAAAGGCAGAAAAAATAGCCAAAAATGTCTGTATGCAAGGTAAAGATACAAACAAAAGTTATGCGCTAAGCAAACGCTATTCACTGGTAGTAGACTCTGCTCCAAAGTCAGCAAGAAAAAAATGAAGCTAATAAAACAGGAACAAACCACTTGCTGACAAACAGGATAAATGCCCAGTGCTCCAGAAAAACTTGAATAATATTAATGAAACCAAAAGGAGCAACTAGGCTGATGCAGAGTCACAAGTAGAAATGACAGGCAAAATCCTCAGGTTAAAATCCAAATGAAAGGCAAAATCCTCAGGTTAAAATCCAACTTTAATTCCACTGCAGGTCAGATAAGCACTTTCACTCATTCATTTGAGCTTCATCAGATCATGTAACAAAGACCTTCAAGTACATAGGCTACATTTATACAGTTAAAACATCTCCTATTGGCTGCTTCTTGTTGCATATTCATGTGTTAATCTAAGCTTAAAGATATATGCACATATAAACATACTGAGATGTATAAAATGAATATAAAAAACATATAAAAAACATATAAAAAAACATATAAAAAACTCTCCATGAACACTCAAGATGCTCTAATAAATATGTATATATATTTCAAAAGAAATCTATTTCAAGGGGTAAAAACATATATGTGCCATCATTTATTATAAAATCTACAAACATTCCTCCGTTTGTTTAACATAGGTTTAATGGAGGCTCTCTCATTGAGACCTAAACCCCTATCTGCTCTCAATCTAACTATCCACATACTCTCCTTGCTCTCAGTATGGTTCCTGATGTCACCTCCTCGTATACTGGGTTTAATATTCTCAAGAGCTCTAAATAGGAAATAATGTTCAGGACCTGCTTGGGCTACGTGCTTAGCTAAGGCATTGTGAGGTGAAGCCTTCCTAATGTGGTAAAGGTGTTCTCTTATCCTGTCTTTAAAGCGACGATTGGTTTTGCCAACATAAAATGCATCACATATTTGGCACACTGCCAAATAAACTATATGAGTAGTATCACAGGTAGCTACAGCATGTATGCTAAAGTTAGTGTGCATGTCAGGATGTTCAAAAAATGGATGGGGTCAAGAGAATTACAATAATTACAGCGTCCACATGGTTTTGTGTGTTCAAGAGGCATTGACCATTCATCCCTTTTTGAATAACATAGCATTCTCCTTAAATTTAATTTGTTCCTATATAAAAAAGGGGGTTTAGTCCCCACAAGTTTACCGATTGTGTCATCAGTACAGAGAATAGGCCAGTGTTTCGTAATAATATTCTTGATTGCTGGACAATCAGTACTATATGGTAAAGAAACCCTTACATGAGTTGATCTATCATCTCTACCATTGTCTGTTGTAACGGATCCACCAGTAATAACTGGTCCAAAATAAGGGGCTGCTCTATTCAGTCTAAGTTTATTGACATCTAAGAGATTGGACTCAATCTCTTGTGAGCTATAGCCCCGTTCTTCTAGCCTTATCTTGAGGTCACTCACTTCATTTAGGAAGCCTTCTTCTGTGGCATTTAGCCTAGAGGTTCTCATCCCCTGGCCTCTAATGATATTCTTAAAAATATGCTGTGGGTGCATACTATCACGCTGTAATAGAGTATTAAAATAGCAAGGTTTCCTATAGACACCTGTATTAATCAAACCACATGCTAACTTTTCTATATACAAGTCAAGAAATTCTATCTTCTCTCTAGAATGATTTATACTGAAGATTAAATAGCCAGTGAGGTTGTTCAATATAGTATGGAACACAAACAAATCATCAACACTGCCTCTCCATAAAACAAAAACGTCATCCACGAAACGTCTATAAAAAGTTACATGTTGTTTAAACATTTCTAAATTAAAGAGACTCTCAAATTCCCAAAATGCCAAAAACATGTTTGCATAGCTGTTGGCACAAGGTGTGCCCATGGCTACGCCACCTCGCTGTTGGTAAAACTTGTTGTCATAGGTGAACAGATTGTTATTCAAAATGAAAAAAATGAAGCTAATAAAACAGGAACAAACCACTTGCAGACAAACAGGATAAATGCCCAGTGCTCCAGAAAAACTTGAATAATATTAATGAAACCAAAAGGAGCAACTAGGCTGATGCAGAGTCACAAGTAGAAATGAAAGGCAAAATCCTCAGGTTAAAATCCAAATGAAAGGCAAAATCCTCAGGTTAAAATCCAACGATTTTTGTAACGTTTGACATCAAGTCCTTGTTTACTGTGTTACCAAATAACATAGGTCTGATTTATATCACTATCTACTCTTACATAGTGAATATACATCAGTTAAAGTAGACCTCATTGTACATTTCCTTGAACTCATTTTGAATAACAATCTGTTCACCTATGACAACAAGTTTTACCAACAGCGAGGTGGCGTAGCCATGGGCACACCTTGTGCCAACAGCTATGCAAACATGTTTTTGGCATTTTGGGAATTTGAGAGTCTCTTTAATTTAGAAATGTTTAAACAACATGTAACTTTTATAGACGTTCGTGGATGACGTTTTTGTTTTATGGAGAGGCAGTGTTGATGATTTGTTTGTGTTCCATACTATATTGAACAACCTCACTGGCTATTTAACCTTCAGTAAAAATCATTCTAGAGAGAAGATAGAATTTCTTGACTTGTATATAGAAAAGTTAGCATGTGGTTTGATTAATACAGGTGTCTATAGGAAACCTTGCTATTTTAATACTCTTTTACAGCGTGATAGTATGCACCCACAGCATATTTTTAAGAATATCATTAGAGGCCAGGGGATGAGAACCTCTAGGCTAAATGCCACAGAAGAAGGCTTCCTAAATGAAGTGAGTGACCTCAAGATAAGGCTAGAAGAACGGGGCTATAGCTCACAAGAGATTGAGTCCAATCTCTTAGATGTCAATAAACTTAGACTGAATAGAGCAGCCCCTTATTTTGGACCAGTTATTACTGGTGGATCCGTTACAACAGACAATGGTAGAGATGATAGATCAACTCATGTAAGGGTTTCTTTACCATATAGTACTGATTGTCCAGCAATCAAGAATATTATTACGAAACACTGGCCTATTCTCTGTACTGATGACACCATCGGTAAACTTGTGGGGACTAAACCCTCTTTTTTATATAGGAACAAATTAAATTTAAGGAGAATGCTATGCTATTCAAAAAGGGATGAATGGTCAATGCCTCTTGAACACACAAAACCATGTGGACGCTGTAATTATTGTAATTCTCTTGACCCCATCCATTTTTTGAACATCCTGACATGCACACTAACTTTAGCATATGTGCTGTAGCTACCTGTGAAACTACTCATATAGTTTATTTGGCAGTGTGCCAAATATGTGATGCATTTTATGTTGGCAAAACCAATCGTCGCTTTAAAGACAGGATAAGAGAACACCTTTACCACATTAGGAAGGCTTCACCTCACAATGCCTTAGCTAAGCACGTAGCCCAAGCAGGTCCTGAACATTATTTCCTATTTAGAGCTCTTGAGAATATTAAACCCAGTATACGAGGAGGTGACATCAGGAACCATACTGAGAGCAAGGAGAGTATGTGGATAGTTAGATTGAGAGCAGATAGGGGTCTAGGTCTCAATGAGAGAGCCTCCATTAAACCTATGTTAAACAAACGGAGGAATGTTTGTAGATTTTATAATCAATGATGGCACATATATGTTTTTACCCCTTGAAATAGATTTCTTTTGACATATATATACATATTTATTAGAGCATCTTGAGTGTTCATGGAGAGTTTTTTATATGTTTTTTTTATATGTTTTTTTATATGTTTTTTATATTCATTTTATACATCTCATGTATGTTTATATGTGCATATATCTTTAAGCTTAGATTAACTCATGAATATGCAACATGAAGCAGCCAATAGGAGATGTTTTAACTGTATAAATGTAGCCTATGTACTTGAAGGTCTTTGTTACATGATCTGATGAAGCTCAAATGAATGAGTGAAAGCGCTTATCTGACCTGCAGTGGAATTAAAGTTGGATTTTAACCTGAGGATTTTGCCTTTCATTTGGATTTTAACCTGAGGATTTTGCCTTTCATTTCTACTTGTGACTCTGCATCAGCCTAGTTGCTCCTTTTGGTTTCATTAATATTATTCAAGTTTTTCTGGAGCACTGGGCGTTTATCCTGTTTGTCAGCAAGTGGTTTGTTCCTGTTTTATTAGCTTCATAATTAATATTTAGTTTACTCAAAATTCCTCGCTTACATTCTGTTATCAACTTGGTGGGGTAACCTCTTTCTCTGAATAAGGCTTCAAGTATGTTAAGTTCTAATTGCATAGTAGTACTGTCACTGCATATTTTAGATATTCTATGCATTTGACTAGATATAATTCCTTTGAAGGTAAACCTGGGATGCATGCTTTCAAAACGAAGTAATGTGTTTCTCCAGGTGGGTTTCCTGTATAATGACGTGATAATCTTATTGCCATTAAACTCTAAATTCAGGTCTAGATAGTGTGCCTGACTGTAAGATGTCTCCACTGTAAACCTTAAAAAGGAAGATGTAGTTTCTAATGCTCTAATAAAACTGATACAATCAGTCTCTGTGCCTTCCCAGACGAAAAGAACGTCATCCACAAACCTCTTGTACATCTTTATTTTATTGAACTTAGTGTGCTTAAATAAATGTTCACGCTCCCAGTTATAAACAACAAGGTTAGCGTAGCTATTTGCACAGGGGGTGCCCATGGCTACCCCCGATTTCTGCAAATAGAGTTGTTTTTGATATAGAAAAACATTATTATTAAGTATCAGTTCTAGTAATAGTTGATCAAAATTTGTCTATTATTACTATAGTCAGATAGAGTGACTAGTACTTCATTAATAGCTTGAAGCCCTAGATCGTTTGGAATACAGGTAAAAAGATTTTTAACATCCATGGTAACCAATAACAACTCAGTGTCCTGCTTTTCAAACTCTAACTCTTTTAAGACATCTATTAGTTGGTATGAGTCTCTGAGGATGTTAGGGATGCTGTCTACCAGAGGTCTGAGAAGACTCTCTACAAAGGAGGAAATGGTGGAGGTAGCCCAACCTTCACTAGAGACTATGGGTCTCATAGGTACAGGAATAGTGTCTTTGTGAATCTTCGGTAAACCTTTAATTATAGGAATCTTAGGAAATTCTGTAAGAAAATATTCATAAAGCTCACAACTAATCTGGCCTCCCATCAGAAGATCATAAGTATCTGAATGTATGGTTTTAATAATTTTCTTAAGTGTCTCTGAGGTAACCTTTTCATATATAGTATCATCAGATAAAAGGTTATTCATTATATTATCATAATCAGAGAAATTCATAATGACCACAGCTCCACCTTTATCTGCTGGCTTAATAATGATATCTGTGTTATTTATTAAGGCATGCAGAGAGTCTTGTTCTGCCTTGGTGATATTAAAAAAACAGCATTTTTTCTTATTTAATGCAAACCATTCATAAAAGTCAGTCTCACACATTTTCATAAAGCTCTCTACGTTGTGTGGCATAAGAGGTATGAAACTGCTTTTAGCTCTAAAGAAATTCTTCAAAGCTTTTGTATCTAAAGCGCTATTATTTTTAAATAAAATTTTCAAAGATACATTGCGACAAAACAGTCTTAGATCAACTAGAACATCATTAAGAAAACTAGTCTGGGAGGGTATGAAATTAAGGCCTTTTTCTAAAAGAGAAATGTCTGATTCAGTTAAAGTATAATCAGAAATATTATGTACTAAAGAGTTCAATTTCTCTGTTTCCTTGTGTTTGTGTATCTTTCTTCGGATCCCTTTCTTTTTCGTGGCCCTCTGCTGTTTGATCGGCCTCTCCATCCTGGTTGTTGCTTTACAGGAAAGGGTAAAAAACAGTTAGTAGCATGGGCTGTGTCCTTAGGTTTAGCTCCTGCTAAAATGAATGCTTTGGCTGCTTGCTGGTTAGGGGGAGGTGTGTCACTGGAGGAATTCACATCAATCAGGTCATTCAGAGGATTAGAGGAACAACTATTAGGTATCAGTTCATTGTTCACCATTTTCCTGGTTGTAGGCATGGAAGAGGGAACTGTTTCAATAACAGTACTGGAAGTCTCATTTGTAGAAAGTAATGAGCTAGAGGCATTAGTAAAATTGTCCGTATTGGATGTAGTTTGTATATGTGTGTTATCAGTTCTAGGCCAAAGGAAAACTTGACCTAGAGCAAAATCATTAGCATCCCTTATTAGTTTTTTCTGTTTCACTTGTTTCAGTCGTTCACTAAAAGAATGAACCTGGGACCATATACTGTCCAGTCTTCTAGTAAAGTATTCAGTTTTAAAACGTTCTGAAATGACTTTATATTGTGCATCTATTTTCTTCCTTAAGTCAATTTCAAGTGGACCAAAATATTCTAACAAAAGATTAATGTAACTGAAACTAAGTTGTATATTAAGGTCTTGCCATTTTCTCAAAAGAATGGGATGAGTATCCCCATAAGATGGCATACAAAAAATACGCATGCCTCTAGGTATTATTTTGAAATGAATACATGCCTCTAAATGCAGTCTTTGCCATGCATACCTCTGTAGCTGATATAAATCATCCTGAAAAAGTCTGCTTAATTTGTTAAAGTCAGTAACGCTCTCACCATTAGGAGTTTGTGGTAAAACAGTAGCTTGGTTCGTCAGTTCCAGAGCCAATAAAGGATTCTCAGTACAATGCTTGAGAGAGTCCCAAGCTGGTAAAGTAGGTGTCCTCGTCTCTGGATGGAAGTCTAATTCGATGTCAATATGCTCCGTGAGTCAATCTTGCAAACAGCAAAATGAGCAGACAAAAAACCAATGAACTGTAGCAAGAAAGCAAAGACTCCTCGTAGGAAAACGTGAAAATCCTAATAATACCAGATTCCAGCAGGAGTCACCACATGAGAAAAGTTAAGTAAACGTAGTATCTTTTATTGAGGCATAAAAACACACAAGCGCTTTCACGTAGTTGAACTACGCTTCTTCAGGTGTATTCAACAATTAAAAACTTGTGTTCTTAAATACATAGTTTTGGCGCGCAAGCCAAAAAAGTAATCAGCATAAGCTTTTCATTAAAGTAACAGTGTGCCAGTGAGGCAAATGAATGTAACTGACTGTGACAGCCAGAAAACAATAAACCAAATGAATGGATAACGTGAAATAAAATAAAAGGTAAAATTATCAGTCCATATATATGTAGAACTGTGCCAAATTTGATGTATAAGGTGCTAATAACCTTCACGGATAAAACTGCTGTAATGCAAAAATAAACAGAATAGATCATTTACGATCTATCATGTAGCTGTAATGAACTGTTATAAAAGTTTATTTAACAAATCTGACAAATTAGACACACGTGTTTATATTTATTTGCTCTCTCATAAAACTCTACATTTCTAAAAATTGGCTTGATCGCACTAAATAGAATTGGAATGCCTTTAGAACAATGGCTTAGTCGTACATTTCTGCACAAAAAACTATGTTGAAAAGTCCTAAAAAAATGGCTTTAAACAATAAAGCTTTAGAGAAGGTCCTTTATATTATTAATAATGACTAATAGACTTTTCATTTTTGTCTAGTTACATAAATATGACTTACTTATTCTCATACATCACTTTCCCATATGATTATAAACTCATTTAGTCAATTGCATCTTGGTTACCTTTTGTATATATTGTATATACTGTTGTATCTTTTTCACTTTCATGAATTGAAAAATGCTTTTTCATGTTGTGTAATTCCATCTTACTCCTAAATGACTATATTTACAATGTTTGATGTTTATTGTTATGTTATATTTTGTAAATCAATAAAGAGATTTTTGAGAAAAAAAAACTACAAACTGTAGTGTAGCAATCATGGCTAGTAACATCATTGCACTGACTAAAAACTGTAATTTAGCAATCATGGCTAGTAACATTATTGCACTAACTACAAACTGTAGTGTAGCAGTCATAGCTAGTAATATCATTGAATTACTTGCAAACTGTAGTGTAGCAGTCATGGCTAGCAATGTCATTGCACTAACTACAAACTGTAGTGTAGCAATCATGGCTAGTAATATCATTGCAGTAACTTCAAACTATAGTATAGGAATCATGGCAAGTAATATAATTGCACTAACTACAAACTGTAGCCTAGCAATAATGGCTAATAACATCATTGCACTAATTACAAACTGTTGTGTAGCAGTCATGGCTAGAAATATCACTGCACTAACAACAAACTGTAGTGTAGCAATCATGGTTAGTAACATTATTGTACTAACAACAGGTTGTTAAGTAGCAGTCATGGCCAGTAACATCCCTGCACTAGCTTCAAACTGTAGTGCACCAGTGATGGCCAGTAACATTCCTGCACTAACTACAAACTGATGTGTAGCAATCATGGCAAGTAATATAATTGCATTAACTACAAACCATAGTGTAGCAGTCATGGCTAGTAATATCATTGCACAAACTACAAACTGTAGTGTAGCAATCATGGCAAGTAATATAATTGCAAAACTACAAACTGTAGTGTAGCAAGCATGGTTAGTAATATCATTGCACTAACTACAAACGGTAGTGTAGCAATCATTGCTAGTAATATCGTTACACTAACTACAAACTGTAGTGTATTAATCATGGCTAGTAACATCACTGTACTAACTACAAACTGCAATCATGGCAAGTAATATAATTGCACTAGCTACAAACTGTAGTGCACCAGTGTTGGCCAGTAACATCCCTGCACTAACTACAAATTGTGGTATAGCAATCATGGCTAGTAATATAATTGCACTAACTACAAACTGTAGTGCACCAGTGTTGGCCAGTAACATCCCTGCACTAACTACAAATTGTGGTATAGCAATCATGGCTAGTAATATAATTGCACTAACCACAAACTGTAGTGTAGCAGTGAAGCCTAGCAATATCATTGCAATAACAACAAACTATAGTGTAGCAATCATGGCTAGCAATATGATTGCATTAACTAAAGACTGTAGTGTAGCAATCATGCCTAGTAATATAATCACACTAACTATAAACTGTAGTACAGCGGTCACAGATAGTAACATCATTGCACTAACTGGAAACTGTAGTATACCAATCATGGCTAGTAACATCATTGCACTAACTACAAACTGTAGTGTAGCAATTATGGCCAGTAACATCTTTGCAGTAACTACAATATTTAGAGGAGCAATCATAGCTAGTAATATCATTGCATTACTAACAAGCTGTAGTTTAGCAATCATGGCTAGTAATATCATTGCACTAACTACAAACTATATTGTAGCAACCATGGCTAGTAACATTGCTGTACTAACTACAAACTGTAGTGTAGCAGTCATGGCTAGTAATATCATTGCACTAACTACAAACTGTAGTGTAGCAATCAAGGCTAGTAACATCACTGAACTAACTGCAAACTGTAGTATAGCAATCATGGCAAGTAGTATAATTGCACTAACTACAAACTGTAGTGTGGCAATCATGGCTAGTAACATCATTGCTCTAACTACAAACTGTAGTGTAGCAGTCATGGCCAGTAACATCCCTGCACTAGCAGTAAACTGTAGTGTACCTGTCAAGGCCAGTAACATCCCTGACTAAGTACAAACTTTAGTGTAGCAATTATGGCTAGTAATATTATTACACTAACTAGAAACTGTAGTGTAGGAATCATGGCTAGCAATATCATTGCACTAACTAAAAACTATAGTGTAGCAATCATGGCTAGCAATATGATTGCATTAACTACAAACTGTAGTGTAGCAATCATGGCTAGTAATATAATTGCACTAACTATAAGCTGTAGTGTAGCAGTCATGGCTAGAAACATTAATGCACTAACTAGAAACTGTATTGTAGCTATCATGGCTAGTAACATCACTGTACTAACTACAAACTGTAGTGTAGCAATCATGGCTACTAATATAATTGCACTAACTATAAACTGTAGTGCAGCAATCATGGCTAGTAACATCACTGAACTAACTGCAAACTGTAGTGTAGCAATCATGGCTAGTAAAATCACTGTACTAACTACCAACTGTAGTGTAGCAATCATGGTTAGTATCATCATTGAACTAACTACAAACTGTAGTATAGCAATTGTGGCAAGTAGTATAATTGCACTAACTACAAACTGTAGTGTGGCAATCATGGCTAGTAACATCATTGCACTAACTACAAACTGTAGTGTAGCAGTCATGGCCAGTAACATCCCTGCAATAGCTGTAAACTGTAGTGTACCTGTCAAGGCCAGTAACATCCCTGCACTAAGTACAAACTTTGGTGTAGCAATCATGGCTAGTAATATAATTGCACTAACTAGAAACTGTAGTGTAGGAATCATGGCTAGCAATATCATTGCACTAACAAAAACTATAGTGTAGCAATCATGGCTAGTAAATCATTGCACTAACTACAAACTTTAGTGTAGCAATCATGGCTAGTAACATCATTGCACTAAACAGAAACTGTAGTATAGCAATCTTGGCTAGTAACATCATTGCACTAACTACAAACTGTAGTTTAACAGTCATGGCCAGTAACACATCTGCACTGTCTACAACCTATAGTGTAGCTGTCAAGGCTACTAACATAATTGCAATAATTAAAAACTGTAGTGTAGCAATCATGGCAAGTAATATCATTGCACTAACTACAAACTGTGGTGTAGTAATCATGGCTAGTAAAATCATTGCACTGACTAAAAACTGTAGTGTAGCAATAATGCCCAGTAAAATCGTTACAGTAACTACAAACTGTAGTGTAGCAAACATAACTAGTAATATAAATGTATTACTTACAAACTGTAGTGTAGCAATTATGGTTAGTAATATCATTGCACTAACTACAAACTATAGTTTAGCAGTCACGGCTAGTAACATTATTGCACTAACTATAAACTGTAGTGTACCAATCATGGCTAGTAACATCATTGCACTGACTACAAACTGTAGTTTAGCAATCATGGCTAGTAATATTATTGCACTTACTACTAACTGTAGTGTAGCAATCATAGCTAGTAATATCATTACATTACTTACAAACTGTATTGTAGCAATCATGGCTAGTAACATCATTCCACTAAATGCACACTGTAATGTAGCAGTCATGGCCAGTAACTTTCCTGCACTAGCTAAAAACTGTAGTGAACAGTCATAGCCAGTAACATCTCGGCACTAACTACAAACTGTTGTAGAAATCATGGCTAGTAATATAATTGCACTAACTACAAACTGTAGTGTAGAAGTCATGGCTAGCAATATCATTGCACTAAATACAAACTATAGTGTAGCAATCATGGCTAGTAACATCATTGCACTAACTACAAACTGTAGTGTAGCAATCATACCTAATAATATTGTTGCATTATTTATAAACGGTAGTGTCGCAATCATGGCTAGTAATGTCATTGCACTGACTATAAACTGCAATGCAGTAATCATAGGTAGTAACATCATTGTACTACTTACAAACTGTAGTATAGCAATCATGGCTAGCAACATCATTGCACTAACTACAAACTGTAGTGTAGAAATCATGGCGAGTAAATCATTGCACTAACTATAAACTTTAGTGTAGCAATCATGGCTAGTAATGTCATTGCACTAACTACAAATTGTAGTTTAGCAGTCATGGCCAGTAACATCAGTGCACTATCTACAACATATAGTGTAGGAATCAGTTCTAGTAACATCAGTGCACTAACTACACACTGTAGTGTAGCAGTCACAGATAGTAACATCATTGCAATAACTACAAAATGTAGTGTAGCAATCATGGCAAGTAATATTGTTGCACTAACTACAAACTGTAGTTTATCAATCATGGCTAGTAATATTATTCCACTAACTACAAACTGTAGTGTAGCAATCATGGCTCCTAACATAATTGCACTAACTACAAACTGTAGTGTACCAATCATAGCTTTTAATCTAATTGCACTAACTGCAAACTGTAGTTTAGCAATCATGACTAGTAATATCATTGCACTAACTACCAACTACAGTATAGCAACTGTGGCTTGTAACATCATTGCACTAACAACAAGCTGTAGTGTAGCAGTCATGGCCAGTAACATCCCTGCACTAGCTACAAACTATAGTGTACAGTCATGGCCAGTAACATCCCTGCACTAACTACAAACTTTGGTGTAGCAATCATGGCTAGTAATATAATTGCACTAACTATAAACTGTAGTGTAGCAGTCATAGCTAGCAATATCACTGCACTAACTACAAACTATAGTGTAGCAATCATGGCTAGCAATATCATTGCATTAACTACAAACTGTAGTGTAGCAATCATGGCTAGTAATATAATTGCACTAACTATAAGCTGTAGTGTAGCAGTCATGGCTAGTAACATCATTGCTCTAATTAAAAACTGTAGTATAGCAATCATTGCTAGTAACATCATTGCACTAATTACAAACTGAGGTGTAGAAATCATGGCTAGTAAACCATTGCACTAACTACAAACTGTAGTGTAGCAATCATGGTTAGCAATATCATTGCACTAACTACGAACTGTACTTTAGCCATCATGGCCAGTAACATCTCTGCACTATCTACAACCTATAGTGTAGCAATCAGGGCTAGTAACATCCTTGCACCAACTATAAACTGTAGTGTAGCAGTCATGGCTAGTAACATCATTGCAATACTTTCAAACTGTAGTGCAGCAATCATGGCAAGTAATATTATTGCACTAACTACAAACTGTAGTGTAGAAGCACGGCTAGTAATATAATTGCACTAACTACAAAATGTAATGTAGCATTCATGGCTAACAATATCATTGCATTAACTACAAACTTTAGTGTAGCAATCATGGCTAGTAATATAATTGCACTAACTATAAGCTGTAGTGTAGCAGTCATGGCTAGTAACATTATTGCACTAACTAGACACTGTAGTTTAGCAATCATGACTAGTAACATTATTTCACTAACTACAAACTGTATTGTAGCAATCATGGCTAGTAATATTATTGCAGTAACTACAAACTGTATTGAAGCAATCATGGCTAGTAACAACATTTCACTAACTACAAATTGTAGTGTAGCAGTCATGGCTAGTAACATAATTGCTCTAGTTACACATTGCAGTGCAGCAATCATGGCAAGTAACATCATTGCACTAACTACAAACTGTAGTATAGCAATTATGGCAAGTAATATAATTGCACTAACTACAAACTGTAGTGTAGCAATCTTGGCTAGTAACATCATTGCACTAACTATAAACTGTAGTGTAGCAGTCATGGCTAGTAACATTGCACTAACTACAAACTGTAGTGTAGCAATCATGGCTAGTAATACCATTGCACTAACTACAAACTGTAGTGTATGAATCATGGTTAATAATATCATTGCACTAAATACAAACTGTAGTTTAGAAATCATGGCTAGTAACATCATTGCACTAACTATAAACTGTAGTGTAGCAGTCATGGCTAGTAACATCATTGCATGAACTACAAACTGTAGTGTAGCAATCATGGCTAGTAATATCATTGCACTAACTACAAACTGTAGTGTAGCAATCATGGCTAGTAATATCATTGCACTAACTACAAACTGTAGTGTAGCAATCATGGCTAGTAACATCATTGCACTAACTACAAACTGTAGTGTAGCAATCATGGCTAGTAACATCATTGCACTAACTACAAACTGTAGTGTAGCAATCATGGCTAGTAACATCATTGCACTAACTACAAACTGTAGTGTAGCAATCATGGCTAGTAATATCATTGCACTAACTACAAACTGTAGTGTAGCAATCATGGCTAGTAATATCATTGCACTAACTACAAACTGTAGTGTAGCAGTCATGGCTAGTAACATCACTGCACTAACTGCAAACTGTAGTGTAGCAGTCATGGCCAGTAATATTCCTTCACTATCTACAAAACTGTAGTGTAGCAATCAGGGCTAGTAAATTATTGCACTAACTACAAACTGTAGTGTAGCAGTCATGGCTAGTAATATCATTGCACTAACTACAAACTGTAGTGTAGCAATCATGGCTAGTAATATCATTGCACTAACTATAAACTGTAGTGTAGCAGTCATGGCTAGTAACATCATTGCACTAACTACAAACTGTAGTGTAGCAATCATGGCTAGTAACATCATTGCACTAACTATAAACTGTAGTGTAGCAGTCATGGCTAGTAACATCATTGCACTAACTACAAACTGTAGTGTAGCAATCATGGCTAGTAATATCATTGCACTAACTACAAACTGTAGTTTAGCAATCATGGCTAGTAATATCATTGCACTAACTACAAACTGTAGTGTAGCAATCATGGCTAATAATATCATTGCACTAACTACAAACTGTAGTGTAGCAATCATGGCTAGTAACATCACTGCACTAACTGCAAACTGTAGTGTAGCAGTCATGGCCAGTAATATTCCTTCACTATCTACAAAACTGTAGTTTACAGTCATGGCCAGTAATATCTCTGCACTAACTACAAACTGCTGTGTAGGAATCGTGGCTAGTAATATCATTGCATTACTTGCAAACTGTAGTGTAGCAGTCATGGCTAGCAATGCCATTGCACTAACTACAAACTATAGTGTAACAATTATGGCTAGCAATATCATTGCATTAACTACAGACTGTAGTGTAGCAATCATGGGTAGTAATATGACTGCACTAACTATAAACTGTAGTGTAGCAGTCATGGCTAGCAACATCATTGCACTAACTACAAACTGTAGTGTACCAATCATGGCTAGTAACATCATTGCACTAACTACAAACTGTAGTGTAGCAATCATGGCTAGTAATATCATTGCACAAACTACAAACTGTAGTGTAGCAATCATGGCTAATAATATCATTGCACTAAATACAAACTGTAGTTTAGCAATCATGGCTAGTTATATCACTGCACTAACTACAAACTGTAGTGTAGCAATCTTGGCTAGTAACATCATTGCACTAACTATAAACTGTAGTGTAGCAGTCATGGCTAGTAACATCATTGCAATACTTTCAAACTGTAGTGCAGCAATCATGGCAAGTAATATTATTGCACTAACTACAAACTGTAGTGTAGAATCACGGCTAGTAATATAATTGCACTAACTACAAACTGTAATGTAGCAGTCATGGCTAGCAATATCATTGCATTAACTACAGACTGTAGTGTAGCAATCATGGGTAGTAATATAACTGCACTAACTATAAACTGTAGTGTAGCAGTCATGGCTAGTAACATTATTGCACTAACTAGACACTGTAGTTTAGCAATCATGACTAGTAATATTATTTCACTAACTACAAACTGTAGTTTTGCAATTATGGCTAGTAATATTATTTCACTAACTACAAACTGTCGTGTAGCAATCATGGCAAGTAACATCACTGCACTAAATACTAACTGTAGTGTAGCAATCATAGCTAGGAATATCATTGCATTACTTACAAACTGTAGTGTAGCAATCATGACTAGTAACACCATTGCACTATCTACAAACAGTAGTGTATCAATCATAGCTAATAATATCATTGCATTACTTACAAACTGTAGTGTCACAATCATGGCTAAAAACAACATTGCACTAACTACAAACTGTAGTGTAGAGATCATGGCTAGTAACATCATTGCACTAAACACAAACTGTAGTATAGCAATTATGGCAAATAATATAATTGCACTAACTACAAACTGTAGTGTAGCAATCTTGGCTAGTAACATCATTGCACTAACTACAAACTGTAGTGTAGCAATTGTAGCTAGTAATATCATTGCACTAACTACAAGCTATAGTGTAGCAGTCATGGCCAGTAACAACCCTGCACTAGCTACAAACTGTAGTGTACAGTCATGGCCAGTAACATCCCTGCACTAACTACAAACTTTGGTGTAGCAATCATGGCTAGTAATATAATTGCACTAACTACAAACTGTATTGCAACAGTCATGGCTAGCAATATCATTGCACTAACTACAAACTATAGTGTAGCAATCAGTAATATAATTGCACTAACTATAATCTGTAGTGTAGCAATCAGGGCTAGTAAATTATTGCACTAACTACAAACTGTAGTATAGCAATTATGGCAAGTAATATAATTGGACTAACTACAAACTGTAGTGTAGCAATCTTGGCTAGTAACATCATTGCACTAACTACAAACTGTAGTTTAGGAATCATGGCTAGTAATATCATTGCACTAACTACAAACTGTAGTGTAGCAATCATGGCTAGTAACATCATTGCACTAACTATAAACTGTAGTGTAGCAGTCATGGCTAGTAACATCATTGCACTAACTACAAACTGTAGTGTAGCAATCATGACAAGTAATATCATTGCACTGACTACAAACTGTAGTTTAGCAATCATGGCTAGTAATATTATTGCACTAACTACTAACTGTAGTGTAGCAATCATCGCTAGTAATATCATTACATTACTTACAAATTGTAGTGTAGCAATCATGACTAGTAACATCATTCCACTAAATACACACTGTAATGTAGCAGTCATGGCCATTAACTTCCCTGCACTAGCTACATACTGGACTGAACAGTCATGGCCAGTAACATCTCTGCACTAACTACAAACTTTGTTGTAGAAATCATGGCTAGTAATATAATTGCACTAACTACAAACTGTAGTGTAGCAGTCATGGCTAACAATATCATTGCACTAACTACAAACTATAGTGTAGCAATCTTGGCTAGTAACATCACTGCACTAACTACAAACTATAGTGTAGCAATCATGGCTAGTAACATCATTGTACTAACTACAAACTGTAGTTTAGCAATTATGGCTAGAAACATCATTGCACTACCTACAAACTGTAGTGTAGCAATCATGGCAAGTAATATCACTGCGCTAACTACAAGCTGTAGTTTAGCAATCATGGCTAGTAATATTATTGCACTAATTACAGACTGTTGTGTAGCAATCATGGCAAGTAACAACATTGCACTAACTACTAACTCAAGTGTAACAATTATTGATAGTAATATCATTGCATTGCTTACAAGCTGTAGTGTAGCAATCATGACTAATAATATCATTGCACTAACTACAAACTGTAGTGTAGCAATCATAGCTAGTAACATCATTGCACTAAATACAAACTGTAATATAGCAATTATGGCAAGTAATATAATTGCACTAACTACAAACTGCAGTGTAGCAATCATGGCTAGTAACATCATTGCACTAACTACAAACTGTAGTGTAGCAATCATAGCTAATAACATTGTTGCATTATTTACAAACTGTAGTGTCACAATCATAGCTAGTAACATCTTTGTACTACTTACAAACTGTAGTATAGCAATCATGGCTAGTAACCTCATTGCACTAACTACAAACTGTAGTGTAGAAATCATGGCTTGTAAATCATTGCACTAACTATAAACTGTAGTGTAGCAATCATGGCTAGTAACATCATTGCACTATCTACAGCATATAGTGTAGGAATCAGGGCTAGTAACATCATTGCCCTAACTATAAACTGTAGTGTAGCAGTCACAGCTAGTAACGTCATGGCAATAATTACAAAATGTAGTGTAGCAATCATGGCAAGTAATATTATTTCACTAACTACAAACTGTAGTGTAGCAATCATAGCTTGTAATCTAATTTCCCTAACTGCAAACTGTAGTTTAGCAATCATGACTAGTAATATCATTGCACTAACTACAAACTGTAGTATAGCAACTGTGGCTAGTAACATCATTGCACTAACTACAAGCTGTAGTGTAGCAGTCATGGCCAGTAACATCCCTGCACTAGCTACAAACTGTAGTATATAGTCATGGCCATTAACATTCCTTCCTTAACTACAAACTTTGGTGTAGCAATCATGGCTAGTAATATAATTGCACTAACTACAAACTGTAGTGTAGCAGTCATGGCTAGCAATCTCACTGCACTAACTACAAACTATAGTGTAGCAATCATGGCTAGCAATATCATTGCATTAACTACACACTGTAGTATAGCAATCATTGCTAATAACATCATTGCACTAACTACAAACTGAAGTGTAGAAATCATGGCTTGTAAACCATTGCACTAACTACAAACTGTAGTGTAGCAATCATGGCTAGTAATATCATTGCACTAACTATACACTGTAGTTTAGCCATCATGGCCAGTAACATCCCTGACTATCTACATCCTATAGTGTAGCAATCAGGGCTAGTAACATCATTGCACCAACTATAAACTTTAGTGTAGCAGTCATGGCTAGTAACATCATTGCAATACTTTCAAGCTGTAGTGCAGCAATCATGGCAAGTAATATTATTGCACTAACTACAAACTGTAGTGTAGCAATCATGGCTAGTAACATCATTCCACTAACTAAAAACTGTAGTGTTGAGGTCATGGCTAGTAACATCATTACACTAACTACAAACTGTAGTATAGCAATCATGGCAAATAATATAATTGCACTAACTACAAACTGTAGTGTAGATATCATGGCTTGTTCATAGGTTGGTACTAGACTATTTGCTCTAGGGCCTATGCAAGCCTAGCCATAACAATTCCCTGGATATTTCTTCTCACAATATTTACTTCTCTAGGCCCCTGTCTAGCAGGGTGACTGACATGTTCCCTGGGGTGAATTTCCTATCTTAAACAAAAACACACTTCTGGATTCGAAGAAACCAAATAAAAGCTCCAACAGAAAGAAAACACAAAAATGGAAGCAGCCAAACTGAATTTGGTGAATTTCCTATCTCTCATCCAATCATCAAGGTTCCTTTTGAAGAGGGCCAATGAGGCGCTCTGTTTGACATGTATGGGCAGTCTATTCCAGAGTATTGGGAGTCTCTCGGTCACAAACCTATCCCTCCAGCATGTTTTGTTCATTGTGATGACAAAGTTTTGGATCCCTGGAGCGTGTGGCTCTAAGGGACTGGGATTTCTTTAAGTGGAGCATGTCCAACAGCTCAGGGTTTGACATGGCCTTGTATGTTAAGCAGAGATTGCCTCTGAGAAGAACAATATGCCACAGACTATAGCTGGAGTTCCTTTTAGATAGTCAGCATATGGCATCTGCTTTAGGCCTGTGATTTTTTTAGTGAGGTATTTCTGTGGCCTTTCCAGCTGTTGCAGTATTGCACTAACTACAAACTGTAGTGTACCAATCATGGCTAGTAACATCATTGCATTAATTACAAACTATAGTGTAGCAATCATGGCTAGTAATATCACTGCAGTAACTAAAAACTGTAGTGTAAAAATCCTGGCTAGTAACATCATTGTACTAACTACAAACTGTAGTGTAGCAATCATGGCTAGTAACATCAGTGCATTAACTACAAACTGTAGTGTAGCAGTCATGGCTAGTAACATTGTTGCACTTACTACAAGCTGTTGTGTAGCAGTCATCACCAGTAATATAGCTGCACTGACTACAAACTGTAGTGTAGCAATCATTGCTAGTAGCATCATTGCACTAACTACAAGCTGTAGTGTAGCAATCATGGCTAGTAACATCATTGCACTAACTACAAACTGTAGTGCAGTAACACTGTAGCACTAACTAAACTGTACTTACATTTTCCTCCTACCTGAGCACATCCTTCAGTTCTGTAAGAACAAGCACTTTGACTTGTTTCCACTGGAAACTGTTTCTCTGGATGCGTGTATTGTTCAAAAAGTGGGAATCACTTAGTGTGGCTCCAAGTGACTACCTCCCCTGAATATAAAAAATATGTCTTCGTTTGGAAGAAAAATGGGGACTGGTCATATTAATTATGAATAAGACCCTTTTATGAGGAGGCAGGTAAACCTTTTAGAAAACAAGTGAAGATTAATCTTTACTAATGTATTTCGGGAAATATGAGCCCAGTAAAATTTGGCAGAGTCGCTCATATTACGTATGATACAAGCATTGATAAGAATACACTAGACTGGAAAGTTCTGTATCAAAGATTTCATAATGCTATTCAAGGAATATGAGCCCCACAAAGGCAGACACAGCCTCTCCCATTACTATTAGCCAGAAACTTCAACCAAAAAAACTAAGCCTTGGCCCAAAATTCAAATATAAATAGCCCAACTCACACTCCCTTTTACTCCTTCACCTACACCAATCTGCCAACTTGTATCCTAACTTACACCCCTCAAACCTAACAAACTATACCATCAGCCTCGTTTGTCAATGATTTAAAACTGTAGAGCTCATCAGATGAGGAACTGAAAGCACAACTGCAAGTAATTAAAACTTTTTCAGATGATATAAGAATGTAATTTGGTTTTGATAACTGTGCCAAAGCAACCTTTAAAGCAGGAAAGCTACTGCACTAAGAAAACTTCAGTTTGGGAGAGAAATGTGATATAAGAGAACCTGAGTAAGAGGGACTGTATAAATGTTTAGGAATTGATGAAGGAGTGACAATAAAACATGAACCAATGTGAATAAAACTCAGTAATGAATATTTTAGAAGGGTTAAATTAATGCTAAAAGCAATGTTGCTATCTAGGAACAAAATTCAAGCTATAAACCAATTTGCTCTTCCTGTCCTAATTTACAGTTCTGGAGTGATTGATTGGCCCCAAAATGTGTTGGACAGGTTAGACAGGAAAACAAAAAGGATGCTTAAAATCAGTACATACCAAGATTATATCCCACATGCTGAAGGAGGTATAGACCTCCTTCAAACTGATTACATGTATAGATCTGCAATCTTGGGACTGCATACATATCTGTTGAGTTTACAAGACCCAAACATAGTGAAAGTTTTGAAACATGAGGAGACTAAATCTAAGATGACTTCCCTGCTTAGTTTAACAGAAACATATCAGTGTCAAGCAGGAATGGAAATCAAATCAGAAGTAGGTAAAAATCAGGCAGCAACTGAATGTGGAAAAAACAAAAGAAAGAATATAAGGGGAAGGATCAGATGAGAAGGCAAGAAATGTGGAAAATGCATAGATATAGTTGCAAATATAGAAAACTCCTGCAAGAACCTCATGTTGATCAGGACTGAATGCAGGAATGATTAAGGAGAGTTGAATTGAAACCAAAAGTTGAAAGGTTAATATTGGCAGCCCAAGATAGTGGACTACGTACACTTTGGTTTACAAACTCCATTGAACATGTAGGAGAAACAGACAAATGTAGGCTTTGTGAAAAAGAACTGCAAACAGTTGCACACCTTGTTGCTGGTTGTGACATACTAATGGCAGAAGGACTGTATACTGAAAGGCATAACAATGTGGCAAGACTGTTGCACTGGGGATTGTGCAAACATTATGGTATTGAAGTAGCCGAAAAACATTGAAAACATGAGCCTCAAAGCATCATAGATAGTTTACATCACATGGGATTGACCATTACCAACAGTTCAAAAGATAGATGTGAGAAAACTAGATATAGTGGTCTATGAAAAGAAAAGTAGGACTGATTGAAATCCCTACACCCAATGACTACAGTGTCTTGCATACAGAGAAACACAAAGCCATAGAACATCAGAATTTGCAGGCAGAAATGAGGGCAGTGTAGAAGAATAATACCCAGACAATTCCAGTAGTAGTAGGGGTAACAGGTCTTATAAAAAAAATTTACAATCATACTTGGATATGTTACCAATACATGTAACTACATATGAACTGCAGAAGGAGTCATTACTGGGCACATTGCGGGTGTTGTGAAGAGCACTTTTGGCTAACATCAAAGATGGAAGCAATACTAATTTCATGAACTCTAATCATACTTTGAATTAGGAATAGAGTCCATTCTCATCATGGTTTTAGTAACCAAAAAGACTTGAAAATTTAAAAACAAAAAATAAGGGGCAACAGTCCTATAAAGAAACAGGGCTGATATAGTAATGCTCACATCTCCCCCCTCTTCCTGCCTAATTTATTTCCAACCTGAAAGCAGTCAGCTGGAAGATACTACAAACTTTACATCTGGCTGAAGCTGTAATTCTGTCTAAATCTGCATTCATCACAGTCACACTTCCAGTAGAACTGAAATAATTAAGATCACAACTGCACCCTGCCTGTCAAAGGATACTAAACATTAATGAAAAAATAAGATAATGCATGGAAAACATGACAGAAGTACAGTAGGATACTGTATCCAGTGTTCAGTTATACAAAGCAGTAAAAATGTCACCAAAAAAAAAAAAGATCAGAGGTAAAAAAATGAACTAACATACTAGATTGGAAAACTGAGAACCAAAGTAACCCTAAAAACTTTTGGTCAGCCACAAATCATCGGATAAATCCAGGTTACCCACCCCATGTTTACCTAACCAGATAAATAGCATCACTTACCAATTTAACACTCGTTTTACACAGTTACATCTCTTATTAACACCATGCCCACCCCTTCCACCATTCTCATATGAAACCATAAAGTGGCCAAAATATGTTTATCTTCCAACCATTACCTACTGCTATGACTAAGAAGCTACTTCTTAAACTCAATCCTACCACCCTGCCCCATAGGAAATATCAGCTGAATATATTAAACTATCAGCAGAAGCCTTATGCTACCCAGCATTAATCCTAATAAATAGAGCAATTAAGGGTGGCTATGTTCCCACACTTTGGAAAAAAATCATACATCTTATCAATGCACAAAGGAAAAAAATCAATGGCATTTCTAGCTACAGACATATAGCCATCGTATCCTCTCTGTCAAAGGAAAGTATATTCATAGACAAGTCCCCAACTTTATTATTCTTACCCCAGCCCAGCATGGCTTCTTCTTGTATGATGGCACTACACCTGCCCTCCTAAACTTTGTCACTACAGTCATCCAAAATAGAAATAATGGTGACTCAGTCTTAGCAATATTCTTGGATCTGTAAAAGGCATTTGACATCATATCCTCTCAGAAACTATTACTTAAATTATCTTCATTAGGCCCCATATCACCATCATTATCCTGGTTTCACAGTTACTTCTCAAACAAGATGTAGGCAGTCAAAAGGGAAAATTGCATCTATTTTTCAGCCCCCCCAAGGCTCAGTATTAGGCCTTCTGTTATTCAATATCTTCACCAGTGATCTGCATACAATATGTATCTGACTCTACATTAATCAGTTCTAAAAATATTCTTAGACAAAACTGTAATATCTAATGCAGGAATCCCTTACCTCATATGAGGTATGGCTAGAAAGGGTCAGAGTTATTATTAAATCTCCAAAGAATAAAACTGATCCTATTCACTCCAAGACAACTACCTCCCCACAAACAGCAACTTCCCATCACCTCTTCCAGTAATACTGCAATAGAAGTAGTAACCAACACCAATTTATTAGGAATATCACAGATGACAGTTTGAAATTTGAGAACCACATAAAACAGGCAATAAAGAAAGAGAGAGAGAGAGAGAGAGAGAGAGAGATCATTAAATCTCAACTACCAAACTCACCACTCTATACCGCTAAAACAACTTCAGTGGCCCAAGCTATGACACTTGCTAACTCAGTTACAATTGGTGACTACCCACAAACTCCTATACCTCCCTGAAAAGTACCCAGGTCTAAAAAACATTCCCAAGCAGTATGGCCCAAGCTATGACACTCCCTAACTCAGTCACAATTGGTGACTACCCACAAACTCATATAGCTCCCTGAAAAGTACCCAAACATAAATCAACTTCAGTGGCCCAAGCTATGACACTCGCTAACCCAGTCAAAATTGGTGACTACCCACAAACTCCTATACCTCCCTGAAAAGTACCTAGGCCTAAACAACATTCCCAAGGAGTATGGCCCAAGCTATGACACTCCCTAACTCAGTCACAATTGGTGACTACCCACAAACTCTTATACCTCCCTGAAAATTACCCAGGCCTTAACAACATTCCCCAGCAGTATAACCCCATCAGATCATTAAATCTCAACTACCGAACTCACCACTCTATACCTCTAGAACAACTTCAATGGCCCAAGCTATGACACTCGCTAACAAAGTCACAATTGGTGACTACCCACAAACTCCTATACCTCCCTGAAAAGTACCCAGGCCTAAACAACATTCCACAGAAGTATATCCCCACCAGATCATTAAATTTCAACTACTAAACTCACCACTGTATACCTCTAAAACAACTTTAGTGGCCCAAGCTATGACACTCCCTAACTCAGTCACAATTGGTGACTACCCATAAACTCCTATACCTCCCTGAACAATACACAAGCCTAAACAACATTCCCCAGCAGTATAACCTCACCAGATCATTACAGTCTACTGACAAACTGTTACTGACTGTAAGCAAGCCCAAGAACTCCACTGGAGACACACTGTACTCCTTCTATACTGCAAAAATTTGAAACTCTGTACCACAAAGTATTAGACAAACTGAAAACACTAAATCATACAAAATCGAGTAAAGCAATATCAATCTGATACATGGGCTAAGGTCATACTCCACTCCTGGCTAAACCATTACCCTAACTGTGTGCATAACATCTTACAACTCAACATTTTTTAGACAAACTCATTCATGTCTTTTCTGTACTTTATCCTCTTTCTCACCTTATCAGCTGCTACCTAAGTCTCCTTGCCAGATCCGACTTCCACAACTCCTAATATGACTTAGAACAGATACTGCATATTATCTGGGTTAAACATTGATCTTGTAAATCATTTTTAGCTACTATATATACTTTACTAAATTCTTTCTATGCTCATATGTTTCTGCAACATATTGTTTGAAATACTTGTATGTTAATTTTCTAAAATAACTACTGCCAAATTTTTCTCCCCAGGTCGCCACTGAAAAGAAACATCTGTTTGCCCAGTCAGTCTATCCCAGTAACAATACAATCAGGCACTCAGTCAGTCAATCAGTCAATCAATCAATCAATCAATCAATCAATGAGATGCAAACAGGTTAATAAAGTCTGTCAATAGGGCAGAAAAGAAGGCATTTTCAGTATCCGACTGCAAACTACTCGATTAGCTGGACCTGATGAAGCTCATTCAAAAGTGTTTTCTTAAATGTAGTTCTATAGCAGTTGTTCATTTTGTGTTGTTATGCTTGAATTCTACTTTGTTATGTTTGTTAAAAACAAAAACAAAACTTTTGACTTTGAAAGAGATTCCATTGGCTGCTAAGCTATAAACTTTCATGGGTCCTTCAGGAATATTCAAATAAAGGACTATCCTCTAAGCTTTGAGACTAGCCCCTTGATTTTCCATCGACCAGATATTGCTTCAATAATCTCCCATTGACGTCCCACTTTTATCTGCAACTACCTTCAAATAACTGACCTGCCAAATGAAATATATTAGGACAAGTACACTTCATACCTACATAAGTGAATAAACTAATGAAACTTCAGCAAGGTGTCTTTATTCTTCCCACAGAGAGACCATCAGGGAGACTATCTCCCAGATATCTCTCAAGCTCTTAAAGCAAGAAATCTAGACAAAGCTACAACTAATGGAGACAAAAGGTCAAAAATAGAGACTTTTTAAAAAATATTCTTACAAATTTAGAAAATTAATAGAATAATAGGGTTTGAATTAGCATGAATTTTCTGAAGGGCACAAAGTCTAAAACTTAAATATCTACCATTATTTTTTGGTTTCAATCCTCAATGATTTGTCATAAAACTGCAATTTTATGAGAAAAAAGAATACTCTGTTGCTTTTTAGTCCTGACATTACCTGGGTCACAGGTGAGATACCAGACCTAATTGAAGCTTTATGAATTGCCTTTGCTTTGTTCTTCTCTTAGGACTGGTTTAATATTTTCTGTAGCAATGGTAAGAGTTACAAAAATACTAACTGCCCTTTTTATAAGATTGCTATAAATTTCTAAATTCATTCTCTGACTCTTTTTAGATTTGATGTATACAGTTACAGAAATGCTGCATTGTTAACATTCTTTACAGAAGAAGTAAACAACGATCCATCATTGTTTGCAAACATATCTTTGGGAGTTGAAATGTATGACTCATGCATTAGCATTTTACATTCTGTGGAAACTTCATTCTCATTTATGTCTGGCTCAAAGAACTCAGTTCCTAACTATAGCTGCGGCACCCACACTCCCATTGCAGCCATGGTTGGAGAGGGAAAATCAGAAAGTACTGTCATTCTTGCTAGACTACTGGGACTAAACAAAATGGCACAGGTAACACTACTGATGTGATGTATTCAATGTGCTTTGCACTACTGCTGATTCCTTCACTAAAGTAGTTGAACATGTATAGTTCTTATTAATGAGACTCATACTCTTTATATCCATTGATGTGAGAGAAGATATTATATCTCCAACTACAATGATCTCACATTAGACCAAATATATAAAATTTGATTGTGGTAATGGCACTTATGCAATTATTAAAAGATGCAAATGCCATGGCCAATACATGAAGAGTAAAATACTACATAGTTTGTAGTGGGCACCTGTACATGTACACTAAAATGTTACATAGTTGGTAGTTGCACAAGTACATGTGCAGTAAAATGCTAAATAGTAGGTAGCTGGCACCAGTACATGAAAAGTAAAATGCTGCATAGTTGGCAGTTGATACCAGTACATGCAGAGTAAAATGCTACATAACTGGTAGATGGCAACAGCATATGAAGAGAAAAATGCTACATACTAGGTAGTTGGCACCGGTACATGTGGAGTAAAATGCTACATAGATGGTAGATGGTAGCAGTATATGAAGAGTAAAATGCTAAAGAGTTGGTAGATGGCACTACCACATGAAGAGTAAAATGCTACATAGTTGCTAGTTTGCACCAGTACATGTAGAGTAAAATGCTACATAGTTTGGTAGTTGGAACCAGTAAATGAAAATTAAAATGCGACATAGTTGGTAGCTAGCAATGGTGCATGAAGAGTAAAATGCTACATAGTTGGAAACTGGCAACAATGCATGGAGTAAAATGCTACATGTTTGGTAGCTGGCACCAGTACATGAAGATTAAAATGCTACATAGTAAGTAAATCGCACCAGTACATTTGAAGCAAAATACTACATAGCTGGAAGTTGGCACTAGTACATTAAGACTAAAATGCTACATAACTGGTAGTTGGCACCAGTATATGAAGAGTAAAATGCTACATAGTTGGTTGTTGACACGTGTACATGTGGAGTAAAATGCTACATAGCTGGTAGTTGGCATCAGTATATAAAGAGTAAAATGCTACATAACTGGTAGTTGGCACAAGTACATGTTGAGTAAAATGCTACATAGCTGGTAGTTGGCGCCAGTATATAAAGAGTAAAATGCTACATAGTTGGCAGTTGGCACCAGCACATGAAGAGTACAATGCTACCTAGTTTGGTAGTTGGCATCAGGAGACCAAGTACAAAATGCTACATAGTTGGTAGCTTGCACCGATACATGAAGATTGAAATGCTAGATAGTTGGTAATTGGCAACAGTACATGAAGAGCAAAATGCTACATATTTGGCAGTCGGCACCAGTACATCAAGAGTAAAATGTTACATAGTTGGTAGTTGGCACTCTTACATGAAGAGTAAAATGGTACATAGTTGGTAGTTGGCACCAGTACATGAAGAATAAAATGCCACATAGTTGGTAACTGGCAACAATACATGAAGAGTAAAATGCTACATAGTTGGCAGTAGGCACCAGTACACGAAGAGCAAAATGCTACACAGGTGGTAGTTGGCACCTGTACATATAGAGTAAAATGCTACATAGATGGTAATTGGCACTGGTAGATGAAGAGCAAAATGCAACCTAGTTCATAGTTGGCACTAGTATATGAAGAGTAAAATTCTACATAGTTGGTTGTTGGCACCAGTTCACAAAGAGTAAAATGCTAGATAGCCAGAGGTTGGCACCAGTACATACAAAGTAATATGCTACATAGTTTGTAGTTGGCACCTGGTACATGAAGAGTAAAATGCCACATCATTGGTTGTTGGCACCAGTACATATAGAGTAAAATGCTACATAGTTGGTAGTTGGCATGGTACATAAAGAGTAAAAGATTACATAGTTGGTAGCGGGCAAAAGTACCTAAAGAGTAAAACACTAAATAGATGGCAGTTAGCACCAGCTCAATAAGAGTAAAATGCTAAAATGTTCATACTTGGTACCAGTACATGAAGAGTAAAAAACTACATAGCTGGTAGTTGGCAAGGATACATGAAGAGCAAAATGCTACAAACTGGTAGATGACACCGGTGCATGAAGAGAAAAATGCTACATAGTTAGTAGATGGCACCCGTATATGAAGAGTAAAATACTACATAGCTGGTAGTTGGCAAGGGTACATGAAGAGCAAAATGCTACATAGTGGGTAATTGGTACCAGTACATGAAGAATAAAATGCTACATAGCTGGTAGCTGGCACAAGTACACAAAGAGTAAAATGCTACATAGTTGGAAGTCTGCACAAGTACATAAAGAGTAAAATGCTGCACAGTATTTGGCACCAGTACGTGAAGAGTAAAATGCTACATAGCTAGTACTTGGCACGGGTATATGAAGACTAAAATACTACATAGATGATAGTTGGCACAAGTACATGAAGAGTAAAATGCTACAAAGTTGGTAGTTGGCACCAGTAACTGAAGAGTAAAATACTACACAGGTGGTAGATTGCACCAGTACATGAAGAGTAAAAGTTACAAAGTTGGTAGTTGGCACCAGTATATGAAGAGTAAAATGCTACATAGATGGCAGTTAGCACCAGTACATGAAGAGTAAAATGCTATATACTTGGTAGGTGGCACCAGAACATGTAGAGTAAAATCCTACATAACTGGTAGTTGGCAAAAGAACATGAAGAGTAAAACACTACAAAGATTGTTGTTGGAACAAGTACATGAAGAGAAAAATGCTGCCAAGTTGGTAGTTGGCACCAACACACGAAGAGTAAAATGGTACATAGGTGCTAGTTCACACCAGTACATGTAGAGTAAAATGCTACATAGTTTGGCAGTTTGCACCAGTAGATGAAGATTAAAATGTCACATAGTTGGTAGATAGGAGGGGTTCATGAAGACTAAAATGCTACATAGTTGGTAACTGGCAACAATACATGAAGAGTAAAATGCTACATAGTTGGCAGTTTGCACCAGTACATGAAGAGTAAAATGCTACATAGTTGGTAGTTAGCACAAGTACATGAATAGTAAATACTACATAGTTGGTAGTTGGCACAGGTACATGAAGAGTAAAATAATGCATAGTTGGTAGTTGGCACTAGTACAGGAAGACCAAAATGCTATATAGTTAATACTTGGCATTGGTACATAAAGAGTAAAATGCTACACAGATGGTAAATGGCACCAGTACATAAAGAGCAAGATGCTACATAGTTAGTAATTGGCACCGGTACATGAATAGTAAAATGCTACATTGTTGTTTGTTGGCACCAGTACATGAAAAGTAAAATACTACATAGTTGGCAGCTGGCATGGTACATTAAGAGTAAAGACTACATAGTTGGTAGCTGGCAAAAGTACCTGAAGAGTAAATGCTGCATAGATGGCAGTTAGCACCAGGTCATTAAGAGTAAAATGGTAAAAAGTTCATACTTGACAACAGTACATGAAGAGTAAAATAATACATAGCTGGTAGTTGGCAAGGGTACATGAAGAGCAAAATGCTACATCATTGGTAGATGGCACCAGTACAGGAAGAATAAAATGCTACATAGTTGGTAGTTGGCACCTGTATATGAAGAGTAAAATACTACATAGCTGGTAGTTGGCAAGGGTACATGAAGAGTAAAATGCTACATAGTGGGTAAATAGTATCAGTACATGAAGAGTAAAATGCTACATAGTGGGTAATTGGTACCAGTACATGAAGAGTAAAATGCTACATAGTTGGTAGTCTGCACAAGTACATGAAGAGTAAAATGGTGCATAGTAGTTGGCACCGTTACATGAAGAGTAAAATGCGACATAGTTAGTACTTGGCACGAGTACATGAAGAGTAAAATGCTACATAGATTGTAGTTGTCACCAGTACATGAAGAGCAAAATACTACATAGATGGCAGTTGGCACAAGTACATGAAGAGTAAAATGCTACATAGTTGCTAGTTCACACCAGTATATGTAGAGTAAAATGATACATAATTTGGCAGTTGGCACCAGTAGATGAAGATTAAAATGCTACATAGTTGGTAGCTAGCATGGGTACATGAAAAGTAAAATGCTACATAGTTGGAAATTGGCAACAATACAAGAAGAGAAAACGCTACATGTTTGGTAGTTGGCACCAGTACATGAAGAGTAAAATGCTGCATAGTAGGTAAATGGCACCAGTACATTTGGAGCAAAATGCTACATAGCTGGAAGTTGGCACCAGAACATTTAGACTAAAATGCTACATAACTAGTAGTTGGCACCAGTATACAAAGAGTAAAATGCTACATAGTTGGTTCTTGACACCAGTAGATGTGGAGTAAAATGCTACATAGCTGGTAGTAGGCACCAGTACATATAGAGTAAAATGCTGGATAGTTGGTAGTTGGCACCCGTACATTAAGAATAAAATGCTACCTAGTTGGTAGTTGGCACCAGTACATGAAGAGTAAAATGCTACATAGATGGTAACTGGCACTAGTACATGAAGAGCAAAATGCTACCTACTTGGTAGTTGGCACCAGTACATGAAAAGTAAAATGCTACATAGATGGTAATTGGCACCGGTAGATGAAGAGTAAAATGCTGCATAGTTGGTTGTTGGCATCAGTTCACACACAGTAAAATGCTAGATAGCTGGAGGTTGGCACCAGTACATATAAAGTAATAAATTGGGAGGGTGGCCTAATGGTTAAGGTGTGTGCCTTACAAACACAAGGTGCAGGGTTTGAGTCTCACAAGGGATAATTGGCTAGGCTTAAAATGGCTCCCAAGAGCAGTTAGCTTAGTACTAATCTATGAATCTAGTACTAATCTATGAATCTATGAATCTATGAATCTATGAATCTACATAGCTAGGTGGCACCTGTATATGAACAGTAAAATGCTAGATAGTAGGTAGTTGGCACCAGCACATGAACAGTAAAATGTTACATAGTTAGTAGTTGGCACCGGTACATGAAGAGTAAAATGCTACATAGTTGGTAGTTAGCACAAGTACATGAAGAGTAAAATCCTACATAACTGGTAGCTGGCACCAGAACATGAAGAGTAAAACACTAAAAGATGGTTGTTGGAACAAGTACATGAAGAGAAAAATGCTGCATAGTTGGTAGTTGGCAACAACACATGAAGAGTAAAATGATACATAGGTGCACCAGTACATGTAGAGTAAAATGCTACATAGTTTGGCAGTTTGCACCAGTAGATGAAGATTAAAATGTTACATAGTTGGTAGATAGGACGGGTTCATGAAGACTAAAATGCTACATAGTTGGTAACTGGCAACAATACATGAAGAGTAAAATGCTACATAGTTGGCAGTTTGCACCAGTACATGAAGAGTAAAATGCTACATAGTTGGTAGTTAGCACAAGTACATGAAGAGTAAATACTACATAGTTGGTAGTTGGCACAGGTACATGAAAAGAAAAATAATACATAGTTGGTAGTTGGCACCAGTACAGGAAGACCAAAATGCTACATAGTTAATAGTTGGCATTGGTACATGAAGAGTAAAGTGCTACACAGATGGTAGTTGACACCAGTACATAAAGAGCAAGATTCTACATAGTTAGTAATTGGCACCGGTACATGAATAGTAAAATGCTACATAAATGTTTGTTGGCACCAGTACATGAAAAGTAAAATACTACATAGTTGGCAGCTGGCATGGTACATTAAGAGTAAAAGACTACATAGTTGGTAGCTAGCAAAAGTACCTGAAGAGTAAATGCTGCATAGATGGCAGTAAGCACCAGGTCATTAAGAGTAAAATGCTAAAATGTTCATACTTGGCAACAGTACATGAAGAGTAAAATAATTCATAGCTGGTAGCTGGCAAGGGTACATAAAGAGCAAAATGCTACATAGTTGGTAGATGGCACCAGTACAGGAAGAGTAAAATGCTACATAGTTGGTAGTTGGCACCTGTATATGAAGAGTAAAATACTACATAGCTGGTAGTGGGCAAGGGTAGATGAAGAGCAAAATGGTACATAGTGGGTAATTGGTAACAGTACATGAAGAGTAAAATGCTACATAGCTGGTAGTCTGCACAAGTACATGAAGAGTAAAATGCTGCATAGTAGTTGGCACTGGTACATGAAGAGTAAAATGCGACATAGTTAATAATTGGCATGGGTACATGAAGAGTAAAATGCTACATAGATGGTAGTTGGTACCAGTACATGAAGAGCAAAATACTACATAGATGGTAGTTGGCACAAGTACATGAAGAGCAAAATGCTACATAGTTTCTAATTTGCACCAGTACATGTAGAGTAAAATGTTATATAGTTTGTCAGTTGGCACCAGTAGATGAATATTAAAATGCTACATAGTTGGTAGATAGCACAGGTACATGAAGATTAAAATGCTACATAGTTTGAAATTGGCAACAATACAAGAAGAGTAAAATGCTACATGTTTGGTAGTTGGCACCAGTACATGAAGAGTAAAATGGTACATAGTAGGTAAATGGCACCAGTACATTTGGAGCAAAATGCTACATAGCTGGAAGTTTGCACCAGTACATTTAGACTAAAATGCTACATAACTTGTACTTGGCACCAGTATACAAAGAGTAAAATGCTGCATTGTTGGTTGTTGACACCAGTACATGTGGAGTAAAATGCTACATAGCTGGTAGTTGGCACCAGTATATAAAGAGTAAAAAGCTACATAGTTGACAGTTGGCACCAGCACATGAAGAGTAAAATGTTTCAACGGTTGGCAGTTGGCATCAGTAGATGAAGTGTAAAATGCTACATAGTTGGTAGCTCTCACTGATACATGAAGAGTGAAATACTACACAGTTGATAACTGGCAACAATACATGAAGATTAAAATGCTACATGGTTGGCAGTAGGCACCAGCACATGAAGAGCAAAATTCTACACAGCTGGAAGTAGGCACCAGTACACATAGAGTAAAATGCTGGATAGTTGGTAGTTGGCACCAGCACATTAAGAATAAAATGCTACCTTGTTGGTAGTTGGCACCAGTACATGAATAGTAAAATGCTACATAGATGGTAACTGGCACCAGTACATGAAGAACAAAATGCTACCTAGTTGGGAGTTGGCACCAGTACATGAAAAGTAAAATGCTACATAGATGGTAATTGCCACCAGTAGATAAACAGCAAAATGCTGCATAGTTGGTTGTTGGCACCAGTTCACACAGAGTAAAATGCCAGATAGCTGGAGGTTGGCACCAGTACATATAAAGTAATATCCTACGTAGTTAGGTGGCACCTGTACATGAACAGTAAAATGCTAGATAGTAGGTAGTTGGCACCAGCACATGAACAGTAAAATGTTACATAGTTAGTAGTTGGCACCGGTACATGTAGAGTAAAATTCTACGTAGTTGGCACAAGTACATGAAGAGTAAATACTACATAGTTGGTAGTTGGCACCGGTACATGAAGAGTAAAATGCTGCATAGTTGGTAGTTAGCACCAGAACATGTAGAGTAAAATCCTACATAACTGGTAGCTGGCACCAGAACATGAAGAGTAAAACACTACATAGATGGTTGTTGGAACAAGTACATGAAGAGAAAAATGCTGCATAGTTGGTAGTTGGCACCACCACATGAAGAGTAAAATGATATATAGTTGCTAGTTCACACCAGTACCTCTAGAGTAAAATGCTACATAGTTTGGTAATTTGCACCAGTAGATGAAGATTAAAATGCTACATAGTTGGTAGATAGCACGGGTTCATGAAGACTAAAATGCTACATAGTTGGTAACTGGCAACAATACATGAAGAGTAAAATGCTACACAGTTGGCAGTTTGCACCAGTACATGAAGAGTAAATACTACATAGTTGGTAGATGGCACCAGTACATGAAGAGTAAAATGCTGCATAGTTGGTAGTTGGCACCGGTACATGAAGTGCAAAATGCTACATAGTAGTTGGCACTGGTACATGAAGAGCAAAATGATACATAGTTGTTTTTTAGCACCAGTACATGTAGAGCAAAATACTGCATAGTTCGTAGCTGGCATGGTACATTAAGTGTAAAAGACTACATGGTTGGTAGCTGGCAAAAGTACCTGAAGAGTAAAACGCGACAAAGATGGCAGTTAGCACCAGGTCTTTCAGAGTAAAATGCTAAAAGGTTAATACCTGGCACCAGTACATGAAGAGTAAAATACTACATAGCTGGTAGTTGGCAAGGGTACATGAAGGGCAAAATGCTACATAGTGGGTAAATGGTGCCAATACATGAAGAGTAAAATGCTACATAGCTGGTATTCGGCATCAGTACAAGAAGAGTAAAATGCTACATAGTTGGTAGCCTGCACAAGTACATGAAGAGTAAAATGCTGCATAGTAGTTGGCACTGGTACATAAAGAGTAAGATGTTATATAGTTGGTAGGTGGCACCAGAACATGTAGAGTAAAATCCTACATAACTGATAGTTGACACCAGAACATGAAGAGTAAAACACTACATAGATGGTTGTTGGAACAAGTACATGAATTGAAAAATGCTGCATAGTCAGTAGTTGACACCACCACATGAAGAGTAAAATGATACATAGTTGCTAGTTTGGACAAGTACATGTAGAGTAAAATGCTACATTGTTTGGTAGTTAGCACCAGTAGACGAAGATTAAAATGTTACATAGTTGGTAGCTAGCACGGGTACATGAAGAGTAAAATGCTACATAGTTGGAAACTGGCAACAATGCATAGAGTAAAATGCTGCATGTTTGGTAGTTGGCACCAGTACATGAAGACTAAAATGCTACATAGTAGGTGAATCGCACCAGTACATTTGGAGCAAAATGCTACATAGCTGGAAGTTGGCATTCATACATTAAGACTAAAATGCTACATAAGTGGTAGTTGGCACCAGTATATGAAGGGTAAAATGCTACATAGTTGGTTGTTGACATGGGTACATGTGGAGTAAAATGCTAGATAGCTGGTAGTTGGCACCAGTATACAAAGAGTAAAATGTTACATAACTGGTAGTTGGCACACGTACATGTTGAGTAAAATGCTACATAGCTGGTAGTTGGCACCAGTATGTAAAGAGTAAAATGCTACATAGTTGGCAGTTGGCACCAGCAGATGAAGAGTACAATGCTACATAGTTTTGTAGTTGGCATCAGGAGATCAAGTATAAAATGCTACATAGTTGGTAGCTCGCACCGATACATGAAGATTGAAATGCTACATAGTTTGTAACTGGCAACAGTACATGAAGAGCAAAATGCTACATATTTGGCAGTTGGCACCAATACATCAAGAGTAAAATGTTACATAGTTGGTAGTTGGCACCATTACATGAAGCATAAAATGCCACATAGTTGGTAACTGGCAACAATACACGAAGAGTAAAATGCGACATAGTTGGCAGTAGCCACCAGTACATGAAGAGCAAAATGCTACATAGGTGGTAGTTGGAACCTGTACATATAGAGTAACATGCTACATAGATGGTAATTGGCACTGGCACATGAAGAGCAAAATACTAGATAGATTGTAGTTGGCACAAGTACATGAAGAGTAAAATACTACATAGCTGGTAGTTGGCAAGGGTACATGAAGGGCAAAATGCTACATAGTGGGAAAATGGTGCCAATACATGAAGAGTAAAATGCTACATAGCTGGTAGTCAGCATCAGTACAAGAAGAGTAAAATGCTACATAGTTGGTAGTCTGCAAAAGTACATGAAGAGTAAAATGCTGCATAGTAGTTGGCACTGGTACATGAAGAGTAAGATGTTATATAGTTGGTAGGTGGCACCAGAACATGTAGAGTAAAATCCTACATAACTGGTAGTTGGCATCAGAACATGAAGAGTAAAACACTACATAGATGGTTGTTGGAACAAGTACATGAATTGAAAAATGCTGCATAGTCAGTAGTTGACACCACCACATGAAGAGTAAAATGATACATAGTTGCTAGTTTGGACAAGTACATGTAGAGTAAAATGCTACATTGTTTGGTAGTTAGCACCAGTAGACGAAGATTAAAATGTTACATAGTTGGTAGCTAGCACGGGTACATGAAGAGTAAAATGCTACATAGTTGGAAACTGGCAACAATGCATAGAGTAAAATGCTGCATGTTTGGTAGTTGGCACTCTTACATGAAGAGTAAAATGGTACATAGTTGGTAGTTGGCACCATTACATGAAGCATAAAATGCCACATAGTTGGTAACTGGCAACAATACACGAAGAGTAAAATGCTACATAGTTGGCAGTAGCCACCAGTACATGAAGAGCAAAATGCTACATAGGTGGTAGTTGGAACCTGTACATATAGAGTAACATGCTACATAGATGGTAATTGGCACTGGTACATGAGCAAAATACTAGATAGATTGTAGTTGGCACAAGTACATGAAGAGTAAAATGCTACATTGTTGCTAGTTCACACCAGTACATGTAGAGTGAAATGCTACATAGTTTGGCAGTTGGCAGCAGTAGATGAAGATTAAAATGCTACATAGTTGGTAGCTAGCACGGGTACGTGAAGAGTAAAATGCTACATAGTTGGAAATTGGCAACAATACAAGAAGAGTAAAATGCTACATGTTTGGTAGTTGGCACCAGTACATGAAGAGTAAAATGCTACATAGTAGATAAATGGCACCAGTACATTTAGAGCAAAATGCTACATAGTTGGAAGTCTGCACCAGTACATTTAGACTAAAATGCTATATAACTTGTAGTTGGCACCAGTATAAAAAGAGTAAAATCCTACATTGTTGGTTGTTGACACCAGTACATGTGGAGTAAAATGCTACATAGCTGGTAGTTGCCACTAGTATATAAAGGGTAAAATGATACATAACTGGTAGTTGGCACAAGTACATGTTGAGTAAAATGCTACATAGCTGGTAGTTAGCACCAGTATAATGCGACATAGTTAGCAGTTGGCACCAGGACATGAAGAGTAAAATGCTGCATAGTTTGGTAGTTGGCATCAGTCGATGATGTGTAAAATGCTACATAGTTGATAGCTCACACCGATACATGAAGACCGAAATGCTACATAGTTGGTAACTGGCAACCTTACATGAAGGGCAAAATGCTGCATATTTGGCAGTTGGCACCAGTACATCAAGAGTAAAATGCTACATTGTAGGTAGTTGGCACCCTTACATGAAGAATAAAATGCTACATTGTTGGTAGCTCGCACCAAAACATGAAGAGTGAAATGCTACATAATTGGCAACTGGCAACAATACATGAAGATGAAAATGCTACATAGTTGGCAGTAGGCACCAGTACATGAAGCGGAAAATGCTACATAGCTGGTAGTAGGCACAAGTACATATAGAGTAAAATGCTCGATAGTTGGTAGTTGGCACCAGTACATGAAGAGTAAAATGCTACATAGCTGGTAATTGGCACAAGTACACGACGAGTAAAATGCTACATAGTTGGTAGTCTGCACAAGTACATGAAGAGTAAAATGGTGCATAGTAGTTGGCACCATACATGAAGAGTAAAATGCTACATAGTTAGTACTTGGCACGGATACATGAAGAGCAAAATGCTACATAGATGGTAGTTGGCACCAATACATGAAGATCAAAACACTACATAGATGGTAGTTGGCACAAGTACATGAAGAGTAAAATGCTACATAGTTGGTAGTTGGCACCAGTACATGAAGAGTAAAATGCTATATAGTTGATAGGTGGCACAAGAACATGTAGAGTAAAATCCTACATAACTGGTAGTTGGCACCAGAACATGAAGAGTAAAATGATACATAGTTGCTAGTTCACACCAGTACATGTAGAGTAAAATGCTGCTTAGTTTGGTAGTTTGCACCAGTAGATGAAGATTAAAATGCTACATAGTTGGTAGATAGCATGGGTTCATGAAGACTAAAATGCTACATAGTTGGTAACTGCCAACATTACATGAAGAGTTAAATGCTACATAGATGGCAGTTTGTACCAGTACATGAAGAGTAAAATGCTACATAGTTGGTAGTTAGCACAAGTATATGAAGAGTAAACACTACATAATTGGTTGTTGGCACCGGTACATGATGAGTAAAATGCTGCATAGTTCGTAGTTGGCATCTGTACATGGAGTAACATGCTACATAGATGGTAGTTGGCACCAGTACATGAAGACTAAAATGCTACATAGATGGTAATTGGCACCGGTACATGAAGTACAAAATGCTACGTAGTTGGTAGTTTGCACCTGTACATGAAGAGTAAAATGCTAAATAGATGGTAATTGGCACCGGTATATGAAGAGTATAATGCTGCATAGTTGGTTGTTGGCATCAGTTCACACAGAGTAAAATGATAGATAGATGGAGGTTTTCACCAGTTCATATAGAGTAATGTCCTACATAGTTGTTAGGTGGCACCTGTACATGAACAGTAAAATGCTAGATAGTAGGTAGTTGGCACCAGCACATTAAGAGTAAAATGTTACATAGTTAGTAGTTGGCACCAGTACATGAAGAGTAAAATGCTACATATTTGGTTGTTGCCACCAGTACATGTAGAGTAAAATACTACATATTTGGTAGCTGGCATGGTACATAAAGAGTAGAAGACTACATAGTTGGTAGCTGGCAAAAGTACCTGAAGAGTAAAACACTACATAGATGGCAGTTAGCACCAGCTCAATAAGTGTAAAATGCTAAAATGTTCATACTTGGCACCAGTACATGAAGATTAAAATACTACATAGCTGGTAGTTAGAAAAGATACGTGAAAAGCAAGATGCTACAAGTTGGTAGATGGCACCGGTACATGAAGAGTAAAATGCTACATAGTTGGTATCTTGCACTAGTACAGGAAGACCAAAATGCTACATAGTTAATAGTTGGTATCAGTACATGAAGAGTAAAATGCTACATAGATGGTAGTAGGCATCGATACATGAAGAGCAAAGTGCTACTTAGTTATTAGTTGGCACTGGTACATGAAGAGTAAAATGCTACATAGTTGTTTGTTGGCACCAGTACATGTAAAATAAAATACTACATAATTGGCACCTGGCAAGGGTACATGAAGAGCAAAATGCTACATAGTGGGTAATTGGCACCAGTACATGAAGAGTAAAATGCTACATAGCTGGTAGTTGGCAGAAGTTCACGAAGAGTAAAATGCTACATAGCTGGTAGTCTGCACAAGTACATGAAGAGTAAAATGCAGCATAGTAGTCGGCACCGGTACATGAAGAGTAAAATGCTACATAGTTAGTACTTGGCACGGATACATGAAGAGTAAAATGCTACATAGATGGTAGTTGGAACCAATACATGAAGAGCAAAACAGTACATATATGGTACTTGGCACAGGTACATGAAGAGTAAAATGCTACATAGTTGGTAGTTGGCACCAGTACATGAAGAGTAAAATGCTATATAGTTGGTAGGTGGCACCAGAACATGTAAACTAAAATCCTACATAACTGGCAGTTGGCACCAGAACATGAGTAAATCACTACATAGATGGTTGTTGGAACAAGTACATGAAGAGAAAAATGCTGCATAGCTGGCAGTTGGCACCACCACATGAAGAGTAAAATGATACATAGTTGCTAGTTCACACCAGTACATGTAGAGTAAAATGCTACATGGTTTGCTAGTTTGTACCAGTAGATGAAGATTAAAATGCTACATAGTCGGTAGATAGCACGGGTGCATGAAGACTAAAATGCTACATAGTTGGTAACTGGCAACAATACATGAAGAGTTAAATGTTACACAGTTGGCAGTTTGCACCAGTACATGAAGAGTAAAATGCTACATAGTTGGTAGTTAGCACAAGTATATGAAGAGTAAACACTACATAGTTGGTTGTCGGCACCAGGAAATGAAGAGTAAAATGCTGCATAGTTAGTATTTGGCATCAGTACATGAAGAGTAAAATGCTTCATAGATGGTAGTTGGCACCAGTACATGAAGAGTAAAATGCTACATAGATGGTAATTGGCACTGGTACATGAAGTGCAAAATGCTACCTAGTTGGTAGTTGGCACCAGTACATGAAGAGTAAAATGCTAAATAGATGGTAATTGGCACCAGTACATGAAGAGTAAAATGCTACATAGTTGGTTGTTGGCATCAGTTCACACAGAGTAAAATGATAGATAGCTGGATGTTGGCACTAGTTCATATAGAGTAATGTGCTACGTAGTTGTTAGGTGGCACCAGCACATGAACAGTAAAATGCTAGATAGTAGGTAGTTGGCACCAGAACATGAACAGTAAAATGTTACATAGTCAGTAGTTGGCACCAGTACATGTACAGTAAAATACGACATAGTTGGTAGCTGGAAGGTACATAAAGAGTAGAAGACTACATACTTGGTAGCTGGCAAAAGTACCTGAAGAGTAAAACACTACATAGATGGCAGTTAGCACCAGCTCAATAAGAGTAAAATGCTAAAATGTTCATACTTGGCACCAGTACATGAAGAGTAAAATATTACATAGCTGGTAGTTAGCAAAGATACATGAAGAGCAAGATGCTACAGGTTGGTAGATGGCACCGGTACAAGAAGAGTAAAATGCTACATAGTTAATAGTTGGTATTGGTACATGAAGATTAAAATGCTACATAGATGGTAGTAGGCATCGGTACATGAAAAGCAAAATGCCTCATAGTTATTAGTTGGCACTGGTACATGAAGAGTAAAAGGCTACATAGTTGTTTGTTGGCACCAGTACATGTAGAGTAAAATACTATATAGTTGGCAGCCGGCAAGGGTACATGAAGTGCAAAATGCTACATAGTGGGTAATTGGTACCAGTACATGAAGAGTAAAATGGTACATAGCTGGTAGTTGGCAGAAGTTCACGTGGAGTAAAATGCTACATAGTTGGTAGCATGCACAAGTACATGAAGAGTAAAATGCTGCATAGTAGTTGGCACCGGTACATGAAGAGTAAAATGCTACATATTTAGTACTTGGCGCAGACACATGAAGAGTAAAATGCTACATAGATGGTAGTTGGCACCAATACATGAAGAGCAAAACACTACATAGATGGTAGTTGGCACAGGTACATGAAGAGTAAAATGCTACATAGTTGGTAGTTGGCACCAGTACATGAAGAGTAAAATGCTATATAGTTGGTAGGTGGCACCAGAACATGTAAAGTAAAATCCTACATAACTGGTAGTTGGCACCAGAACATAAAGAGTAAATCACTACATAGATGGTTGTTGGAACAAGTACATGAAGAGAAAAATGCTGCATAGCTGGCAGTTGGCACCACCACATGAAGAATAAAATGATACATAGTTGCTAGTTTGCACCAGTACATGTAGAGTAAAATGCTACATAGTTTGCTAATTTGTACCAGTTGATGAAGATTAAAATGCTACATAGTTGGTAACTGGAAACAATACATGAAGAGTTAAATGCTACATAGTTGGCAGTTTGCAGAAATTCTTTCCCTGTGAAAAGAACCACTTGGCCACCAAGGTAAAATTTGCACTTTCTTCAGTGTAGTGTGATCTTGGAGTTGGCATATTTAAGGGGGGGGGGTGTGAGGGGCAAAGCCCCCACTTTGGTGGGTTCCATTTTTTCCCGTGGTTTCCAAGTGGTTCCTTTTGCAGGGAAAGGATTTTGGCAGTCCATGCTTTTCATTTAATGAAGTCTTGGAGAAGTGGTGTCATATAAGTAGAATTCAATATAACGTAATTTCCTTGATACAAGGTAGACCTATACATACATACATACACACATACACACACACACACACACACACACACACACACACACACACACACACACACACATATATATATATATATGTGTGTGTGTGTGTGTGTGTGTGTGTGTGTGTGTGTGTGTGTGTGTGTGTGTGTGTGTGTGTGTGTGTGTGTATAACAGGGATAACTCTTTAAATGTTGTTGCGTGAGTATGCTATTTATTTTTTTTTTACTTCTGTTTACCAGGAAAGTCTGACTTGGAACAATGCCAATTTTCAGCAGAAGCCCAGGGAGAAATGCTCCATATATGTCTTTGTAACATGAAAGGAAACCAGAGCACCCAGAGAAAACCACATGGATGCAGGGAGGACAAGCAGAAGGTAACCCAGTCAAGAATCTCGAGACCAAAGTGTCGAATCTGCAGATGCACAAAACTGCAGAATATCGAACCTGGAAATGTTGAACCCACAGTACTGATGGTGTGTTAGGTAAGTGTGGTATTTTTAAGGGTTTTGGGGAGGCTTTGTGGGTTTGTGAGTGTGTTTGGGAGTGTTAGGTGTGAGTTAGGGTAAGTAGGCGAGAGTGTGAGTGTGTCAGTGTTGAGAGTGGTGGTGTTTGTATCTGTGTGATGTGTGTTTGTGCGAAGTTGGTGGGTTTTGTGTATCTTGGTGTTTATTTTGACCTTGGAGTTAGTATATATAAGTGGGGAGGGTGCAGGGGGCTTGCCCCCGTCTTATAGTAAGTGTATGTGTGTGTGTGTGTGTGTGTGTGTGTGTGTGTGTGTGTGTGTGTGTGTGTGTGTGTGTGTGTGTGTGTTTGTGTTGTTGTGCAGAGGTAGGTTTAGTTGTGTTTGTGTGTGTACTTTCATGGCCGCGGTTTTGGTTTTCATTTTTTTGGTGTTTTGGCTTTATAGTCTCGAAATACTGAAATTCGATATTTCAGTATTTCAAGATTATAAAGTGAATCCATTAATATGGGAAGGAGTATCAATTTTGATTTATCCAATAATTACATAAATGACTCTATTTCCTTGACTAATGCATCTACAAGTTCTACTTCTACAGAGATGAGAAGGGTGTCTACAAATATACCTCCTGCATAGTGGCTCTAGTGTATTTGTCAGCATATTATTTTTCTTGTTTTTGATTTCATATTTTATTTTTCTTTGCTATTGTAAGAGTTAGATTACTAAATTATTGTATATATCTCACTTATAATATGTCGGACATTTCACTGAGAGAGCGTGGCTCAAGTAGCCAGTCTCATCTGAGTTTCTCTCTACTTTCCTTACCACCTAATCTGCTTTCCTTATTAAATCAACTTGCTATGGATGACAGCACGATTTTGGAAAGTGACCTAAGTTTTAATATGGGAAGGAGTATCGATTTTGATTTATCCAATAATTACAGAAATGGCTCTATTTCCCCGAATACTGCATCTACAAGTTCTACTTCTACACAGATGAGAAGGGTGTCTACAAATATACCTCCTGCATAATGGCTCTAGTGTATTTGTCAGTATATTATGTTTCTTGTTTTATTATGAAGTGTTTGATTTTTTATATACATATATATATATATATATATATATATATATATATATATATATATATATATACTCACTGGCATGTGGTAGCATGGCATCCAGGAACTGGTGAAGTACCCTGGATACAGATGCTTGCGAGACCTTCATCATATCCCCAGTTGGTCTTTGAAATGTACCTGTAGCTAGTATCCTAAGGGCTACACATACCTTTGTTTCCACTGGGATGGGTTCCCCTCTGTCGGTTTTGGGTCTGAGTTGAGGGCAGCAGATCTCAGTGAGTTCTTGTAATATTTGTCTGTCCACCCTGTAGCGCTCTACAATCTTCAGATGATGTAGCTCCTGGAAAGTTATCCTGGGCCTGAACACTCTTCTCCTTCTCAGTCTAGGCCTATTGTCAGCAGCAGCAGCAACACTGACCTCGGCATCTATCACATACAGATGTAACAGACCTGCAGCAGCCCATAGCATTCCTTCAGTTAAAAATCCCAAGTCTGTACTGCACTGGTGCAGAGTATGGGAGAGAAATCAGATTGCAGGGTGTATGCAACCTTTATAGGGCTCTGCTGTAGGTGCAGCCTGTGTGATTGGCTACTTATGAAACATTTCACCTGCCAAGTCCATCATTAAGGACTGTTAATCGCCCTAGTTCAACTGAAGCAGGGGTCATCACTAATTAATATAGCATTGCCTTTCTCAGCCAGTTTTTTTTACAGCCTTCCTCGCTCAGCTCTGTGGTGCATCGTGCAAACATGTGCCACAAAGGTAAACAATGCTCAGCAGTGACTGTACACAACTCCATGGAAGGGCATGCCACGCAGACACACAGAAACATGGGGGAACACACGCCCCAAAGGTAAACAAAGCTTAGCAGTCAGTGTACACCTCCCTTGCTCAGCAAAGTGCTACACAGTACAAACAGGTGCCTCTGAGCTTCAATGAGCTTACAAGTCCTCAGACACACAACCCTTGATATCAGCTACCTCTTCTCTGGACACCAGCATGGTTATGTCCCTACACAGATGGGATCTGCAGACATGAATACCCATTTGTGCTATTTAGTAACCCCAGCTCATTTGCATAAGTAGCAGTGACACAACCTGGAAACTACAAGGTTCCTGGCCCTGCCTCATTAATGACAACACCATTCCACCATTGTAGATACTCCACACTGAGTCCTATAATACATAACTGTCACATACTAATACATTTTATTTTTACACTCTTTTTAAAGTTTTTTTTAATAAAAGTATGTTTGCGCACTGCGTCATGCCATGCAAACATGCCCAAATTATTAAAAAATTATTTTAAATTATTTCCCATATGGTTTTGGACATGCAGTGGATAGTTTTGCATATATCTGTGTCTGCTATGCTATTTCTGTCCATCTAACTGCACCTTTACAGCCCATGTTGTCTGTTTAAAATCCTATGCATGGAATGTTTCCATTTACACTGCAGACACCAACATGAGGTCTGCAGGACTGCCTATCTGCTTGCTGGATCACTCTTCCTCTCTCATTTGCATGCAACTTACCTGCTTATGAGGTGCTTTGCATGCCATGGATACTTCCATGTTGGCCCATGTGTGCGCGCTGCCCAGCTCTGTTTACTGGATCCGAAAGTTGCTTACTTTGTAAGCCATATGCCACGATTACTACATGGAAGAAATGTTTGGTAGGCATTATTAAATTCCCCCTTACCTCTTCTTCTTTGTTATCCATTTGGTATTCATTGTTTCATTCTGCAACTGACATAATTTCAAACTCTTCAATATATAAAATTTTGCATCATAGTATTAGAGTGAGATATAATCAATCTAGTTATTAAAGAATAGCATAAAAATAGCTTAAATACAAATATAATAATAATAATAAGAGTTATGAGCATAATAAATTTCAAAACACTGCCTGTCCATCCTGAGAACAGATTGGTTAACCATGCCCATTGGGAACTACCCGTTTCTTTAGTATCTGATAGTTCAGCTACCTTCAGGATAATTTCCAGATAGCTACATATGGCATGCTTGTTATCAGCAATAAATGAACAGCATTTCTCATGCATGAGCACACACATACCCCCTTTAGACACAAGTACAAAATCAAGTGCCATTCTGTTTTGTAATACTACAGCATACGTAGCACTCATTTGTACATTTATCAAGTTAATAGTGCAAAAGGTGGTGTTGCTCAATACTTCTAATAATTTTAAAAGTTTTCTCAGCTGACAAATTGATTGAACTGTCCCATATGCAGGTAAAATTCCTGCCCCAGAGATCACATCATCAGATTTTTTACAGATTGTGTATCTCATACATTATGAATCTTGCATTTAGGCAAAGCATTTGCATATTGTATAGCTGGAAGAAATCTACCAGTGTAACACCACCCTGAACAATCAACTTGTATCCGGAGATATGCTAAATTACCACAAATAAAATAATAGTCACTAAACATAACTATGCCTTTCACTGCAGGTCCATTGTACATCCTTCTAGTGATGTTGTATTTGCTTTGTCCAATTTCCACAGTTTCATTTTTTGCATAACAAGTATAACCTTTTACAATTACTGTAAGTTTAAGTGTAGCAATTTTACTGAAAGATGCAACATCATGTCATGACGTTTTTCTGCCTGTATTTATCACTGCTGCTGAAAACACTGTCCCCATATCAATCTCTGTCACAGGGAGTGGAAATAATGGAATACCACTATAATAAGCAGTAGGTATATGGGTACACACCCAATAGTTGTAGCATTCAAAGTTTCAGCACATGTCGATAATGTAGCATGAAAAGTATTAAAATTAGGGTGCCAGTTTTCCAGTTTCTGCCTTGTTTTTATTAATTGTTTCACTTTACTATCAAGGAATTGAATAGTACTTACAGTTTCAGCAGAAATCAAGAAGTGCAGGATTAAAACAAAAATAATAATAGCAATCGCCAACGTAACAATAAGAAAGGTGTGGCAGGCTGAATGAGATCGCAATGGCTTTTGATAAATTCCAGGAATTTGTTCTATGCTTGATGGCTCAATGTTGTACTCCAAGCAAATTTCAGAAAAGATTCTGTAGTTTGGCTCCTATGAGAGGCACTTGGTTGCTTGACTCAGGGAAAGTGTCCACTTGTGATGTTTGCCCAGCATCAGTCATTGTTTCCATTCTCAATCTCTCTGGTTTTTCATCTGGTACAAGATGAAACAGGTTTGTTGACTGACAGGTCTGTAGCTGGCAAGTCATAGGGAAGAGGTTGGTTTCCCTCATTTGGCACTGTTTTCCTGAGATAATACACATGGGCCAGGTTGAAGAGCCTTCAAGTCTGACAGCAGTGGATGTGACAAGCATCACAAGGGTGAGTCCTTTCCATCGAGGCTGGAGGAATGCTTTCTGGGAAAAGATTGGATAGAAACCCAATCGCCAGGAGCATGATTATGTGTGGAATCTGGATGTGGTTGTTGTAGAGCCATTGCAACCTGCAAATGATAAGACTGTAGAACAGAAACAAGTTGTGTACAATAAGCAAAAATGATGGTTTCATCTGTTAACTGCAAATCAAGATTTGCTGGTAGAGGTGTAGCTAGCATCCTCATAGAGCATCCATCCCATGAGGATTTCATGAGGTGTAAACTTTCTAGGTGCACTAATTGCACTTCTAATGCTAAATAGAGCTAATGCAAAGGTTTCTGGCCATTTTAATCCTGTCTCTGCAGTAAGCTTTGCTAACTTAACTTTTAATGTCTAATTCATTCATTCTACTATTCCTGAAGCCTGAGGTCTGTGTGGGCAGTGCTACTGCATGTTAATATTAAAATATTTGCAAATCTGTTGAACAATCTGACTAGTGAAATGTCTTCCTTGGTCTGTCTGTATACAACATGGCACCCCAAATTGAGGGATGAACTCATACAGGAGTTTCTAAGTTACAGAAAAAGAGTAATTCTTAATGCATGGGTATGCTTCTCCCCATCCAGAAAATATATCACCAATAATTAAAACACACATGTTTTACCCAATGCTCTTGCCTTCTTTTTATATTCGTCTGTTTTATTTACTTTCCATCTCACCACCAAACCAAACGTATGCTTTATTGATAATGTAATCACTCAACTGTAACTGAAGGTACTTATAAATGTCAATTTCTTAGTTTTTTTACTATCTCTTGTATCTCTACTATTGTATCTGAATTTAGTGATGATGATTTTTTTTTATATTTATAGTTGCATTTTTGATAGACTGCTGTAACTATTATTTGTCTTATAGGTTCATAGGTTCATACTAGGCTATCTGCCCTAGGGCATTTATAAGCCTAGCCAGAGTGTGTTTGGCTTTCGCCACCCATTTTAAATTAATTTTGCTATGCCATTTTTCGAGGTTAGTATACTATGCCTCTGTCTAACAGTGACACAAAAGTGATACCAGGGGTAAACCTACGATCTCCCATCCACTCATCAAGATTCCTCTTGAAGAGAGCCAATGTGGGACTCTGCCTAACCTGGACTGGGATTTTATTCCAGAGTGAAGGGAGCCTCTGCGTTATGAATCTGTCCCTCCAGCATGTCCTATTTATTTCATTGCTGAGGTTCAAGTCTCTCGAGCGCGTAGCTCGATGGGATTTGGATTTTCTGAGGTGCAGCATGTCCATTAATTCCGGGTTGGACATGGCTTTATACGTCAGGCACAGATCGCCTCTGAGCAGGTGGTATGCCACTGAGTAGAGCTGGAGTTTCTTTAACCGGGCAGCATATGGCATCTGTTTGAGCCCTTTGATCCTCTTGGTTAGGTATTTTTGGGGTCTTTCCAGTTGCTGCAGGTGTCTGGTAAGGTACATCCCAAAAGGGGCATTGTACTCAATTATGGGCCTGATGAGGGATGAGTAAAGAGGCACGATGACCTCCTGATCTAGATGTGAATCCCTTTATGATTAGGTGGGCTATATAAAATGTTTTTCTAACCACTTTGGCCACGTGGTTGTCAAATGAGAGATTGCTGTCAACTTGGGTCCCCAGGTCCCTAATGACTTCTTCTGTACTTAATGGATTACCACCTATGTGGTAATTTGTGGCACTTTGTTTTGCCAAAGGGATGACTATACACTTTTTGGCATTTAGCTTGAGGCCATGGCTCTGGCACCAGTTGTCTGTTTCTATGAGGCCCTTTTGGAGGATGCTTGTGTCAGCTGGAGCGTTGATTATGGCACCCAGTTTGCAGTCATCTGTGAACTTGGTCAGCCACAGTCCTTCCGTGTTGGCCTGTACCGCCGAGAAATATATACCAAACAAGAGAGGTCCCAGGACTGAGCCTTGTGGGACGCCACTTGTAACTGGTTTGGAGTCTGATATGGCTCCAGCAATTCTAACCATGTGGGTTCTGTCCTTGAGCCAGTTTGCAACCCATCTAGTGACATAGGGGTTTATTTTTAAGCTGGTGAGCTTATCTATAATGCCCGAGTGGGGTATTGTATCGAAGGCTTTTGCAATGTCCAGGTAGGCTGTGTGGACCACCTTCCCCCCATCAATGGCCTTGGTGACTGTTTCAAAGAAATCGACCAGGTTTAAGAGGCAGGATCTGCCCTTAACAAAGCCAAACTGGGTAGGATCCAGTGTCTGTAGGTCCCCAATATCTTTATTTATGAGGTCCATGATGATCTTTTCCATAGCTTTGCAGACCAAGCTAGTCAGGCTTATGGGGCGATAGTTTTCAGGATCTGTTGAGACACCACCTTTGTGGAGAGGGACCACTGTTGCTGTACGCCACTCTTTGTGTACATATCCTGTAGTAAGGCTAAGATTGAACAGTAGTTTTATGTTTATGTTATGTACTATTACAACCTTGCATCTGTGCAGCTTTCCTCCCCAGGCTGAAAACGGGCCAACTATGGCCCAGTTGGACAATCCTGGTAAACAAATGGAAATAAATTAAATCAATAAAAATATCTGAGTCTTGCACACAATGGTAAGTTACCTGTAATCACAAAGATTTGTACAGTGGGAGAGTTGTGTGGGATGTTTAAATAGATCCCATCTGGTGTGCAAAATATTGTGCATTCCAGTTTACAAAGAAGGTCTCTTCCTAGGAGACTTAAATGTGCTGAAGTACCTACAAGAAAGGCATGTTTGTCTGTTAATGGTCCTAACTGTATTAGGACTGAAGCTGTTTCTGTATAATCTAAAGAGACTCCTGATACTCCAATACCTCATAATGAAGTACAAGATAAAAGAAAATGTTTAGCCTCCCCAGCATTTAACATGAATCTAGTTGTACCTGTGTGTATAAGAAAGGGAATATCTTTATTTTGAACTTTAACATTAACAAATGGTCCTTCCTGTTGAACTGGGATAAAAGGAAATAGCTCTGATTCCTGTTCTTGGCTGTCATATTTATCATGTTGCCACATTGGTGGCTGCCACAGTGCACTCCATACAGGGGACTGTTGTGTCTGAGCAGTTTGTTGAATATTTGCCGGGGGTAGGGTGGCTGACTGTTGAATATCAAATGGATTTTTATATGTTTCTTGTGAGTCTACAGGGGGAATTAAAGGACAATTATCTCTCCAATGATGAATATGACCACAATTAAAACACATATTACAATTAAAACATTTTTTTTGTCCTCTGGAATTTTGTGGAAATTTGAAGTCTTGGGGATGTGACTTGATTCTGAGAGAACCTAACTCTATTATATCCTCCCTGTCCTCCTTTATGTCTTCCTTTATTCCTGTCCTCCTCTATGTCTTCCTCTATTCCTGTCTTCCTCTATTTCTAGCAAATTGTTGAAGCTGTAAGTTTAATAACTTCTCTTGGCATTCTTCTAAATGCTTCCATTTTTCATGAATGAAATTTGCTAAAAACTGAACTTGACTAACTAACTCATGAAGTCTCTAGCTTGGCAAGTTAAACAATTGTTTTCAGTTAGTCTTTAATGTTAATAGTCCATTAACAAAAGTTGCTGAAAGCCCACTAGCTGTGGGACCTTCGGTAAGTTCTGTAAAACCTGAGAAGGTTTTAAACGTTCTGTCATAATTTGCAAGTAGGAGTCCATAGACTCCTCTTCTTGCTGTGTTACTGCATTAGTTTAGGACCAGTTAGGTACTGGTGGGCTTATTGCAGTAATCCCTTATAATAAACTACTTCTTGCTGTTTGAAATGCTTCAGCATCTGTATGTTAGGGAATGGGATCTAGTATATTACCATGATCCTAAATGCGTTTAAATAAATCAGGTGGAATGGATGTGTCCAAGACTGCCCTAAGATCCTCTAGAATAGGATTTTGTAACTGCACATGGCCTTTTAAAATTCTAGCATTTTTTTTTTTAGATTTGCCCTAATTGAAGGAAGGGAATCTGAGATGGTCTAAAAATCGACTGCAGACCAGGGATGAACCACATTAATAGTAGATGGTGCTGCGTCATCTCTGCCATGGTCAGGATTAGCTACTTGCTGTAATGGGTGTAAGTGTGTAGTAGCAATGTCTTGTAAAGAATCTTCTTCTTCAGATGAATCAGAAAGGAAACCATCTCCATCTGTAATAATGGGAAACTGTTTAATTAATTTATGAAGTTGTAGTGCATTTCTTTTAGAAAAAGAAGATGATAATCATTTTTATGTCATCTTGGAAAGTCCATAACCATGAATGTGTTGTGGTACAGAAGAAATGGGATGTGTGCCAAAAGAGGCTGATTTAGTGGGCAGGGATGGACTAATGGTGGTTGATAACTTAGAGGGCTGCCTCTGTTGAGAAAGTGGTGATGTAGTCCTATCCATGGTGGATGAAGAAACAGCAAAATCCTGCTGTTCAGGGCAATAAGGTATTGGTGGTAAAATTATGCACTCAACGTTGTATGACTCTTCACGGCTGCTTCTAAGTTTTCTAATTCTCTAAGTGGATAAAGGTCATAGCCACTTTGTCCCTGATGATCTGAATATTGTATAAGATTAACAGTTTTATTAGCCAATTGTAGTTGTGTTTTAAGTGTTGCTGTTTTTTTGTTTCAAGCTACGAGCTATAGACTCTTTTTCTCTATCTTTAGATTCTACCTATCATGCATTAAAAGGTGACCAGCAGCTTGCAGGTACCTTATTACATTTATCTCTAAGTCTTATTTGTAAATTTAACAATACATGTTTGTCAAAACTCCTACTAGGAGGGAAAGTCAGTTTGCCACCATTTTTAGTCACTTCATGCCATTTGTTTAAGTCTAAACAGCAGTCCTTATTACAATGTTGAAACATACATTATGTCTAGCAGGAGTGCCATATTCCATCTCTTTTAAAGTACTTGCATTCATTCCCATTGCTAAATTATGCAATGTTAACCTGAACTGACACGACAAAGAAGGCTATGCGTTTAGATCTTATAAAAAGATATCCTGCACTCACACCATTGCAAAAAGTTGTGCAATGTTATTCTGCACTGATATGAGACATCATGCAATGTTTGCTTATTATATCTTATAAAAGGTATCCCACACTCATACTAATAATGACAAAGCTCATTATGCTTTATATATTTTGCAAAAGATATCACACTCACATACACAGACTCATACATGGAATATATAATGGACTTACCTGCTGAAGGGAAAAGTCTTCTAAGACTAAAAAAAATATTTATATGGTGCAGTTTGTAAATGGATGCTATAGAAAAAGTTCTAGACAGAAAACTGTCGTAGGGCCCAAGACTACCTATCTACAGAAGTAGCCTCTATGTGGTTTGAAAAAAATCTGAGGTTTAACGGCACCATCTGTTATGGCTATTAATAAAATTATTCTTAAATAAATAAGCTTCAGTCTCTGCAGAGTATTTTTTATTTATTAATTAATGAACACACGTGTGGGAGACAGCACCCGTGTAATGTCTCCCCGAACCAAGGAACTCAATCTTTTATACGAAAAATATCATTTGCAAAGACAATTTTTATCAGTCATACAACTGTAAGCAACCAATAAAACCTTGCTTACTAATGCATTTTATAATGTAGTCATTCATTAAACCTATAATAAAATATCAAATTTAAAGAATGTCAGTCAATAAAAATAAATAGTTTAATGGAATCTTTTTCAGTTTAAACTTGATTATCTGAAAAATGAAGAACTTTCTCATGTGAAAGCAGAAAGAATGCTGCCTCAGGAACTAAACTTGATACATTCACATGTTCTTAGCAAACTTGCTTGTTCAGTGAAACACATTTACATGCTCAAATCTTTCTGCTTCACTTACAGTTTAATTTTCCAGTTTTACTCAGTACTGAGATTATTGAGATTAACCCTTTACACCACATATTCTGATGTGTGGATATGTAGGACTTTCTCACAAATATATGGACCTAGATTTATGTTACACTTGAATGATCACATATTCTGGTATGGGAATATCCTAGGTCAGATTACGCATAATTGAAAATTCTACTCGTTTTTCAAACTGGAGCTTATATCTTTTTTTTCCAAGTTCTCAAAATGTTTACGCACCTGATTATGACCCTGGATCAAATCTCTTGTTTATTTTATTTTTTTTAACTGTTTTGTCTGAGTAGGTATAGTTAAAAAAAACCTTTTCAGTGGTGACATAGGGAGAAAAGCTTTAGCATATTACAAACATTTTAATCATGCATTCAGTGATATACATGAACAGACATTAATTAATATATATTACCAATTGCATATACATTTGCAAATTAGATTACATTCAGATAAATGTCGAGGCAGTTTTTACAGTATAAAAGATACTTCTGGATTAGTATATGATGAATGTTTAGCTTTTAAAGAGATGAATTAGTGTTTTTTTTTTTAGACAGATGATAGATAATGTGATTGGTGTTTACAAATTCAAAGAAACTGAGGTGAGGGAAGGAATTAGTCAGGGCAGAAAACATTAATATTGTAGTGAAGAGATGGGGTATAAAGCAGGTTCACAGGCAATTATATACATGGCTATAATAAGGTATATATATATATATATATATATATATATATATATATATATATATATATATGTGTGTGTGTATATATATATATATATATATATATATATATATATATATATATATATCTATATATGGGTTCCCTTTAGAATCTCTAAAAACTGAAATACCGAATTTCAGTTTACCAAGATTCTAATCCCGAATGCTTGGAATCGCAAAACAACAGAAGCACGAAATTCGAAACACAAACATTGAATCCAGCACCCATGAATAAATCCAACCTCATGGTCAAATCCATAAGAAAGGGACCCAAAACACTTAAATAAGTATATAGGAAACTTTTATTCCAGTAGAACAAACATTCAAGCAGCTTATGTAGTGGCCATACAACTCCAACAGCACAGACCTGTGACCGGTTGTGCCCCCTAGTGTCATCAGTGTAAAATTACAATACAGCAACCACTCAGTTGAAGTCCCCATTCAGTTAAAGACATACATATTTAAAAGTGCACATTCCCTAATATGGAACCCACATCCAAAAGGCATATTCTGTTCACAAAAATACAACAATCAGCTTGTGTACATATGAAGCTAAGTACATATAAGCACCCACATTTATAAAGTTATATTCTGTTATTTGGATCAGGACTAATATGTGTAAAAATATTACTCATTTAATATAAACACATAATGGTGACCAAAATGTTAGGAACAAAGATAATGAAAAATAATTCAAACATCACCAATGATCATTAAGTCCTGGCTTACATAAAGCCCCCAACTTGGAGCTGAATGGCCTCTACTTAAGCTGCTTGAATGTTTGTACTACTGGAATAAAAGTTTCCTATACACTTATTTAAGTGTTTTGGGTCCTTTTTTTCTGGATTTGACCATGAGGTTGGATTTATTCATGGGTGCTGGATTCAATGTTTGTGCCTGAACTGTGTATTTTCCAAGCACTGTGTTTACTTAAGCATGCACAGGTTTTGTTTTTGGACTGTTTATTCGTTTTGAGTACGGCTGATGTACTACTGGATTATTTCATCGTGGGGCCGTTTGCAGTAAGAACTTTATCATTTATCATCATTTATCAGGAGGTGACCTTCATGCTTTAATTAGTAACCTTTTAAAGATAAAGCTGATGTGGCCTGCTTTGAAGGCCGCAATGGTGATAAAAGAAGAGAGAATGTCGTGGAGGAGAGTCGCATTGTTAATATGGAACAAATGTTTAAAGAACTGACTTTATTGACTAAAACATTTCGTTTGAACCATTTGTGCATATTAAACTACTTAAGGCATATGTTGGGGATGAGATTGCACCTATGTGGCAGCTCATGGGTACAGACTTTTTACCAAAGGGGATGTCAATGCACTTTTTGACATTGAGCTTGAGGCCATGGCTTTGACACCAGGCATCTGTCTCAGTGAGGCCCTTTTGTAGTATGCCCACATCATTAGGTGTTTCAATTATGGCTTCTAGTTTGCAGTCATCTGCGAACTTCATTAGCCAAAGAACTTCTGTGTTAGCCTGTACTTCAGAAAAGTAGATACCAAACAGGAGAGGACCTAGGACTGAACCCTGTGGCACTCCACTTGTCACTGGTCTGAAGTCGGACAGTGTGTGACATCGGGATTTATACCTAGTTTAGTGAGTTAATCTATAATTCCAGAGTGGGGGATGGTGTCAAAAGCCTTGATGGGATCTAGATAGGTTGTGTGAACCACATTTCCCTTGTCTACATCTTTGGTGACTGCTTCAAAGAAGTCTATCAGATTTAGGAGACATGATGTGCCTTTTACAAACGCGAACTGGGTGGGGTCCAGAGTTTGGAGATTACCAATATCTTTGTTTATAAGTTCCATGGCCTTGCAGACCAGGCTCATTAGGCTAATGGGGCGGTAGTTAATGGGGTCCGTGGTGACTCTCTCTTTGTGGAGTGGGATAACCGTCGCTGTGTGCCATTGAGTGGGCACAAAACCTAAGGTGAGGCTATGATTGAAGATGGTGCTTAGGTGGGGTGCCAGTTCATTCTGTGGTTCATATAGAATGCAGGCTGGAATGTTGTCAGGTCCCATGGATGCTGTGTTCTTGGCTTTGGAGAGTGTTTTTTTTACCTGTGCAGCCGTGATTACAGGAACTTTGCATTCTTCCAGTATAGAGATGGGCCCTTTAGTGGGTAAAAGGTGGGTAAAGTTAGCACTGAACCTATCTGCCTGGATGTTGACAATATTAGTTGGTTTTGCCATTGTGCTGTAACTCAAAGCAGATCTGAGTGTTGCCATTGAGATTCTTGACATAGCTATAGAATGCTTTCTTCTGTTGTAGAGTTTGTTTATGGCAGGAGGCCACCAGATTGGCTTCCTTCTTTTGGAGGATAGCATCTTGGTTCTTTTAGGGATAGCATGACCCATGCACTCATGTAAGTGCTTATAAAGTGCATTTGTGTACAATTCAGCAGTTGTACCTCTATTGTCTGTCTGCATGGGTGTTGAGAAGTTTGCCATTTTTGTTATGGTGGTTTCCCTAATGGGGGGTGGGATGTGGATGTCTAGGGTGATTAGCTTGTGGTCTGATCTGACCAACAAGGAATTGACCTCTGGTGTGGAACACCGGCTGGCCATGTTGATAATGACCAGGTCTAGGATATTGCTGCCTCTGGTGGGGATGTGGATAAGTTGATCCAAGGCATTGGAATTTATGAATTCCAGAAATCATTGCGCAAAAGAGTTGGTACATGAGTAGTTTTCCCAGTTAATGGTGGGGTAGTTGAAATTGCCCATTATTAGGGTGTTGTGTTGTACCCTAATGTTTTCCAGTGTATCAAAAAATGAGGAGTGGGAATCCTGGGGCATAGTGAGGGATCTGTAGCAAGTTACAATTTGGATTGCAGTGTTGCCCAGAGTTGCACTTAGATAATCTCAGATGCATTATGCTGAGCAACTAGCTTGGAAGTGTGGATATCCTTAATGAATATGGCACGTCTCTGCCTTTAGTGTTTTGGGCCAGGTTAGGTGGCCAAAAGGTGTGGTATGAATTATAACCTGGTAATGCAGGGGTGCTCTCTGGAGCCTTGAACCAGGTCTCTGTCTCTGCACAGATGTCGATGTTCTCCATTTTACTGAGTGCCTCGAGTGAATGCATTTTGAGGTTTAGACTTCTAGCACTGAGTAGTATTATCCTCAGATTTTGCTTGTTTGTTCCTGTTACGGTGAATAATTTGTCATTTCAACCTTGCCTAAAAAAGGCACTATAGGGGTGGCAAGAGCCTTAACCAGTATCATGAATCCCAAGGGTGACAGGTGCTGGCAATCTCTAGCAAAGCATCGTGGTCTGTTGATCATGTCATCTCAGGCAGGCAGATATTGGATACCCTTCGAATGACACCAGAAGCTTAGCCAATTGTTGAAGTCAATCATTTTGTCCCTGTACTGCGGCATAATTCTGGGTGATGGCAGGATGCTACTCAGGGCTAGGGTCATACCTGCCTGGGCTACAAGATCAAAGAGCTCCTCCATGTCTGTTTTCATGTAGTCCTGGGAGGTACATCTAAGGTCATTCACATCAACAAGGATAATGGCAGAGTCATATTTGTACTTGTTGTGGAGTGACCTGAGTGTGTGTATTATGTGGCAGATCCTGGCACCTGACAGGCAGCTGACAGTAACTTTCTCCTTGATTAGCCTGGTGAGTAGAACATCAGTGTGCCTGACTACAGAGCCACCTATGACTAGAGTGTTGGATACATTGTTATGCCTTATGGGCTGTGATTGAGTGGCACACTGAGTTTGTGGGCTATGTGTCATTTGAGTTGTGTTGGGGGGTGTAGGTTGCTTGTGTCTCTGCTTTGGAGGTCTCTGTTACTTGAGCAGATTTTTATTGAGAGCCTCTGCGAATGTAGGTGTGTGTTTTGTGTTGCTATGTGTGTGTTTTGGTGGTGTAGGTTTTGAGGGACTATGTGATGAGTGTGGTGTGGTGCAAGTGTTTACCTTTGCCTCTTGACTGTCTAGTCCAGTCTTGGGTGAAGAGAGCTTTGCTTCCAGTTTGGCTATATAAGTGCATCTCTCACAGGTTATAGTGTTGGGTGGTTGCAGGAGAGGGTTGTCTGTGTACATGAGGCAATTGCTGCATTGCCCCAAGATGCCCAGATTCATCAAGTAGACAAGAGAAAACACCAGGAACTGACCCTTATACATGCCTGGATAAGTGCTTATTTATTAAGTACTAAAAACTGTTTTCCTCTAGACAAGTGAGGAATGTTGAGTGCTGTTGTAATTTGTAGCTTATTTTGTGCTTACAATGAGTTCTGAACAAATGCTGAGCTCAAAGAAACAGATTTGAGTGCTAAAACTAAAAAAACTGTCTAGTTCTAAGGGAAATTTTGAAGAGCAGACTTTATGGCGCTGAGAATAGTTTAACCCTAGCTAAGCAGCAATGCATAAAGTGTATTTTTTTTTTTTTAGTATAACAGTAGCAAATGAGCAAACTGATTTAAACAAATTAACTAATTAACCAATAAAAATCTAAAAACTGAGCCCCATTCCAGTAGTCTTCGATCAGACAAGTTCTAACTGCACACTCCTGCCACTAGGGTGCAGGGGAACTTTCTCCAAAAAAAAAGATGGTCTGGATTAGTGCTCAAGTTATACAAACAAAGCTAGATTCAGCAGGTCTGAATTTAGTCTATGCTACAGCAAACAAGGCGTACCGATTTCAGAAAGAAACAGTTCAAATAAGCAGGCACAATAAGCCTTTAACCAGAAACTCCCAGCTCAGAAGGGCAGAATCTACCCTCCCTCTCCTCCCGCAAGAGTGCAGACCACACCTTCTTAATGCAAAATAACTAGCCCAAAGCCCAAGTGCTTAAACCAGAACTAATACACTTTTAGAATAACAGACGCTAAGCCTTCAATCAGCAATTCCCAACTTAAAAGGGTGTAAGCTACCTGTCCTGCCACAACAGTGCAGACCACAAACCTTTGTAATGTAAAACAACTGGTCTGAAGCCCAAGTGCTTCAAACAAAGGCTTAGATTAACAGCTTTATATAAATAATCAAACACCCAAAATCCTGATGCTTAAAACATCAAGACCACATGCCCAAAACCCCACAATACCGAATATTTAAAACCACGAAATTCAAAATCGCGAAAGTTGCACAACCAAACAGCACACACACACACACACACACACACACACACACACACACACACACACACACACACACACACACACACACACACACATACACACACCTTTCCCCCCACAACCAAACAATGCATCCTACACTAGTCATAGGCATGGGGGCAAGTCCCCATGCACCCCCATGTGGGGGACTGCGCTCCCCCTACTTTATTATTCTAACTCTGAGATTGCACAGACACACAAGGCAAACTCACACCCACTCATTACAATCCCTCACACACACACACACACACACACACACACACACACACACACACACACACACACACACACCACCATGGTCACAACACACACTTACACACACTACACCCCTCACAAATACACTTATACACACATACTTACCTGACCCGCAAGACCAGAAGCGCTAATGCAAAATCCCTTAAAATCGTGATTTTGCATTTCGCGCTTCTAGTCTTTCTGTAATGCGGGGTTTCGGTCATCTGGTCTCGGTGTTTTCAGCATCAGGATTTTGGGCGTTCAGTATTTCGTAGTGGTTTTATATATATATATATATATATATATATATATATATATATATATATATATATATACGCACACATATATATATATATATATATATAGATATATATATATATATATATATATATATATACATATATATATATATATATATATATATATATATATATATATATATATATATATATATACACATATATATATATATATATATATATATATATATATATATATATATATATAATTTAATCCAGTCTGTCTAGTGTCTTGCTTTTGAATGTTGGAGAACAGACTTCAAGATACAGATTCTTTGGAATAGTACCCTACCACCTGTATCTCCAAGAGCCTTTTCCAAACTTTTCTACCCTTCAGTCTAAAAATCCATATCTAAGAATGTACCCCTTCCATCTCCTGCCTCAGGCATGTAAAACTTTTCACCAACTTACTGTTGAAGTAGAAGCTAGCAAATATTTGACTTGTATCTGGATTTTGATATGGAGCAGATGAAGAAAAGTAAGCCACACATCTTTTAGTTGGGTTGCTGAGTCCTTCCCTGTGTGAAGGACCACATGTTTTTTAATCTGGGGGATTTTGATTTCCATATAATTTTCCTTATTTCTTTTGACATTAACTATCATATCAGTTTACACATAACTAGGATAAATGTATATGGAGAAATATGAATGTTGCCAGTATCATAATTTGAATTACCTGCATTTTAGCTAGTTTTGGAGCCTCAGGAGTTCCCACTTTCAGGATCTTTGTGGTAAATTTTGCAAATTAAGTCAAGTTTCTGTCCAGTGTTTTTTTTTTTTTTTTGCATAGGATGTTGAAAGGTGAAATGCTTTCAACACATACCTGAGCAGTGGTGTGTTAAACTTCTTTTAAAGATGACACACTTTATGAAGGGGAAGGGGATTTGCTGTAATTTACTACCAGGCCTGAGCTTAGGTAAAACTATTTAATGTGCACTTCAGTAATGAGTTTCTCAGGGGTTAGGCAGCTATGTGATACAATCATTGGTAAACAAGCTTCTGGTAGAATCTCTTCATCAGTGCAAACAGTACTAGTGACAGAGTGGGTCCACGTCTTTTCCCCTAAACAGTGTAAAGGCAAGAAGATGATGTCAAAACTGCAGATATGAACCTTAGGTTTTCTGTACTAAAACTGAATGCAGTTTAGGAATCCTGCCTTAATCCTGAAGTTTTATGGTACTCTCAACAGGAATGTCTGTTATGCAGTATCAAAATATATGTAAAAATCAGTGGAAGGACCTTGCCTTCATTTCTTCATGGATCACTTGATCTGTATTTAGTAAATATTGTACTCAGTTAATTCACAGCTAAAACAATACTGTACAGGTTCTAAACATCACTGTTTCTAGGACTGGATATACCAGGAACATCTTATCCACAAGCTTAAATGTGGACTAAACCTAACTATTATGAATTCCAGACATTTTCCAAGCTATTTCAAATAAGCACTAACAAAATGTGTAGGCTCATTTTCCAGCCCAGTGGTGTAGAGGGAAAGATAGCCAAATACTGTTCAGGCAGCCCTAGTACAGTTAGCAGCCTGAGTGACTGATAGTGGAGAGAGGTAGCTGTCAGCCAACTAAGCAGAAAATAGTGTATGAAGGGGTGTGCACTATAGTTCAAAGGCTGGTGATGGTAGTCCTGTCCCACACATAAAGAAGCACACAAGCATAGATATGGAAGAAACATTCCTTTAGGTGACACAGGTGTCCACATTAGCACAAGAGAAGAGTTTAGGATCTTTAGTAAAAAATGGTTACACTGGCAGAATGACAAAATCCCCAAAATCTGCCAAATGGCATTCCCCTACATGCTCCTGCCATAACAAACCTGAGAATGGTTCTCACCTTCAGGAACAAATGGGTCAGTATACCTTTGGGGAGGTGGGATGGATGGTGTGCAGAGAGAAGAAAAACATAAGATAAAAAGCAGGGTTGTGTTACTAGCCCCACAGAAAGAATATCACTGAACATGTAAAGCCAACTGATTATCCACCCTGCCTCATGTACCTCTCCTTCTTTCTACTTTCACTTTTAAACATGCCCGATTACAGATAGTGTCCCCCCAAAGAGACATAGATGAACACACAGGTATCCTCTTTCCACCAGTGATTAGGTGCGGACTATTCCTTAAATATCTAAAGACTGCCATCTATACTCACCTTAGGTGAGGAAAATCTGTACAAAAATTGTCCTGGAAAATTTGAATTACCTTCCAAAAGACATTAAAACTTAAATGTCTTTATTCAGGGCCAGAAAAAAGATCACATAGAACACACTTTCTCCTGTTGCTGATTCACAAACATCAGAAGTTTGCATATCTGCAAACGAAAAGCACTTAAAGTTCTAAAGTATTTATTACATCTGTGTGAAGAAAATTAAATCTGTGTGAAGACTACAGTTGCTTGAACTTGTGTTTTTGTTTTATACTTAAAGAGACCCCAAGGACAAGATTTAAAATGGGATTTCAGAAGCCAATGTTTTGAAATATTATTCATGCTTAAGTAAGCCTTGATTTGTGCTGCTGCACAGACAGAAATGTATTAACAATGAATTACTAACAGGCGATGAAAAAAACAGTACAAATATTCGGGTTGCATTTCATGACAGCATTTTCTAAGAAGAATACGCATTGAATCATGAAGTATTAACCAGGAATCTTGAAGTAATTTAACTGTCATGTTTCACGGCAGGATTTGTCATGTGAAAGTGAAAAATAAGTTGTTTGACTGGAACCTCAGTACTTAATTTGTCAGCTATATGAAGATGTTAAATAAGATAAACATGCAGTTAGTTCTGTCAGACAGTGACCTCATTACTTAATTTGTCAGCTATATTTGCTATATGCTTTTTTTCTAAAAAAAATATATATACTTGTTTCCCGCCTTTCTAGGCTAGTATAGTCCAGTTTTCAGGTTAGTGCTGAATTCAGGGCTGTGTTACAAGTTTATGTGTTGCCCATACCTTACTTGGATAGAAGGAAGTTTCTCTGTTCACCTGTCAGACAGAGAAGCTTTGAGCAGCCTATCTGTCCCTGGAGGAGTGGTTTCAGGTCAGAAAGTAGTAGTTTATTGGCCATTTTGGGCTAATTTCTATCTCTTTCATTTCACTGCTATACAAACCGCATTTGCCTGGTTTTGCGCGCCAGGCAGCACCAGTTAGCTAGGGCATAGCTATTCCTGGCTCCACAAAGTCTCATCTTCAATTTTTCTCTTGGAACTAGACAAACGTTTAACTTAAGCACTCAAGCCATTCATTTCTCAGCCCGGCACTTGCTCAAAACTCATATCAAGCACTTATAAACCCTAGCACTACAGAAGGACAAGGCTCTCTATTCGACCTTATCAGCCATTCAGTAAAACAGTTTACTCTACCTATCCAATCATGTCCACAGGGCAATTTCAGGTGAACTCTCCTGTCCAACTGGAGAATCTGGGCATTTTGAGGCAATGTTACAACTGCCTCATGTACACAGAGATCCCTCTCCTCCTACCACCAAACACTAATACATGTGAGAGATGCAATTATACAGCCAAACTGGAGGCTAAGCTCTCTCAACCCAAGACTGGATCAGACAGTCAAGAGGAGAAGGGAAATACTGGCATCACACCACCAGTCTCACATAGACCCATTAAACCAGCACTGGTAAAAAAACACACTTAAATACACGAAAACATACTCAAAGGCTCTAAATAAAAATCTGCAAAAGCAACAGAGCACTCCAAAGCAGACATCCAAGCAACCACCACCCCCCAGCACAAACCATGAAACACATACTTCACAAAACCAGTGTGCCATGCAATCAGAGCCTTCAAGGCAAAATAACATACCCAACATACTAGTAATAGGTGACTCTATAGTCAGGCACACTGACGTCCCACTCACTAGGCTGAATAAGAAGAAGGTTACTGTTAGCTGCCTGTTGGGTGCCAGGATCCACCACATAACACAAGCACTCAGGTCACTCCAGAACAAGTACAAATATGACTCTGTCATTGTCCATGTTAATGTGAATGACCTGAGCCGTACCTCCCTGGACTACATGAAAAGAGACATGGAAGAGCTCTCTGATCACATAGCCCAGGCTGGTATGACCCTGAGTAGCATCCTGCCCTCACAAAGAATGATGCCACTGTATAAAGAAAAAAATGATCAATTTCAACAATTGGCTAAGTTTCTGGTGTCATTTAAAGGGGATCCAGTGTTTGTCTGCCTGTGATGACATGCTTGACAAGCCATGCTGCTTTGCTAGAGACAGCTTGCACCTGTCACCCTTAGGCTTTTGAATACTGGCCAAGGCTCTTGCCAACCCCATATTGCCTTTTTTAGGCAACACTCAAAAGACAAACCCACCACTGTAAATAGCACAAGTAACAAAAATCTGAGCGTAATACTACTCAATGTCAGAAGTCTAAACCTCAAAATGCACGCACTCGAGGAACTCCTCAGTATGGAGAAAATCAATATATGTGCAGTAACAGAAACCTGGTTTAAGGCTCCAGAGAGCACCCCAGCACTACCAGGCTACAACACATACCATACATTTTGACCACAGAACCTGGACCGAAATACAAAAGGTGGGGGAGTATCCATATTCATCAAGGATACCCACACCTCCAGGTTAGTGGCACAGCACGATGCTTCAGAGATTATCCATGTGCAATTAACAATGGGCAAAACTGCAATTCAAATTGTAGCTTGCTACAGATCACCCACCATGTCCCAGGACCCCCATTCCCCATTTCTGGAAACACTGTGTAACATAATGGTCCTACCAAACACCCTAATATTGGATGATTTCAACTACCCAAACATTAACTGGGAAAACTAACTCCCTTGCCCAACATTTCCGAGAATATATAAACTCAAACACCCTGGAACAACTGGTCAACACTTTCACCAGAGGTGACAACATATTGGACCTGGTCATCACCAACACGGGCGACCGGTGCTCCACACTGGAGGTCATCCCCTTGCTGGTTAGATCTGACCAAAAACAAATCACTTCGGATATCCATATTCTGTCTCCCTCCCCTGGACAAGGAAACCACCATGAAAAACTTTTCAAAAGAAAACTTCACGTTACTTAAGACGGAGGTGGAAAGTTTCAAAGCTACCATGCTAAAAGATAATGCTGTCCATGCTGCAAATTACTTTACTAATGCATTCTACGGGGCACCTAGAAGAATGCATGGATCATGCTATCCCAAGCAAAACCAACACTCACTCCTCCAAGAAAAGGAAACTAGTCTGGTGGACCCCTGCCATAAACAAGCTATACAATAGAAGGAGGAAACTAGTACAGAAAAGAGTAAAATCCCAAGAAGGGAAGACATCCCTGATCAGTATCAGCAAGCAACTATGATCCCTCATAAAATCATCCAAGGCATGCTTTGAAAGAAAACTTGCCAAGGACTCCAAAGATAACTCCAAGGCATTCTTTAACTATGTCAAGAATCTAAGTGGCAATGCCCAGATCTGCTCAGAGTTAGTGCAGAATGGCACAAAATGCACTGAAAAAAAAACAATTTTGCCAACATCCTGGCTGACAGGTTCAATACAAACTTCACCCCCTCTCACCCCCAAATGGGCCCAAACCATACCAGAAGAATGTAGAGCCCCTGAAATCACAGACACTCAGGTTAAAATAGCCCTCTCCAAAGCCAAAAACACAGCATCAATGGGACCGGATGGTGTCCCAGGCAGCACCCTACACAAGCTCAAAGATGATTTAACCCCTCACCAAAACACACTGTTCAAACTCAGCCTCTCCACAGGCTACATATCCATAGAGTGGTGCACAGCAACAGTTATTCTGATCCACAAAGGTGGAGCTACAACAGACCCTGGGAACTATCGCCCTATAAGCCTGACTAGCTTGGTCTGCAAGGGTATGGAGTGCATCATCATGCAACTCATTAACAGAAACATTGGGAACCCTACCCTGTTCGGCTTTGTTAAGGGCAGATCATGCCTCCTAAACCTGGTGGACTTCTTTGAGACAGTTACCAAGGCTATAGATGAGGGAAAGGTGGTACACACAGCCTACCTAGACCTCCCAAAGGCCTTTGACACCATTCCCCATTCTGGTATTATAGACAAGCTCACCAGCCTGAACATAAACCCCTATGTCACAAGATGGGTTGACAATTGGCTCACGGACAGAACCCACATGGTGAGAGTTGCGGGAGCTAGGTCTGACTCTAAACTGGTTACAAGTGGCATTCCCTAGGGCTCAGTCCTAGGACCCCTCCTGTTCGGCATATACTTCTCAGAGGTACAGACAAGCACAGGAGGACTATGGCTAACCAAGTTTGCAGATGACTGAAAACTAGGGGCTACAACTGACTCACTGGCTGACACAGACATCCTCTGAAAGGGTCTCCCTGAGACGGATACCTAGTGTCAAAATCATGGCTCAAGCTAAGTTCCAAAAAGTGCATAGTTATTCCCTTTGGAAATAAAAAAGTACCCACAAACTACCACATAGGTGGCAGTCCCCTAAATACGGAAAATGTAATAAGGGATCTGGGGACCCAAGTAGATAGCAATCTCTCCTTTGATAATCACATTGCCAAAGTGGTAAGAAAATCCTTCTATGTGGCCCACCTAATCACAAAAGGGTTTGCATCCAGGTCAAAAGAGGTCATTGTGCCACTCTACTCATCACTCATCAGACCCATCATAGAGTACAATGCCCCATTTGGGATGTACATTACAAGACACCTGCAAAAGCTGGAAAGACCACAGAAGTACCTCACCAAGAGGATCACTGGCCTCAAACAGATGCCCAATGCAACTCGAATGAATAAACTGCAGCTGTACTTGGTTGCATACCGCCAGCTCAGAGGTGATCTCTGCCTGACATATAAGGTCATGTCCAACCCAGAATTGATGGACATGTGCCACCTAAAGAAAACCTTATCCTCTTGAGCCACATGCTCTAGGGATCTAAACCTCACCATAACAATAAATGGGACGTGCTGGAGGGATAGATTTCTGTCCCAGAGAGTTCCCAGGCTTTGGAACAAGATTCCAGTCTACATTAGGCAGAGGTCCTCGCTAACACTCTTCAAGAAAAACCTTGACGAGTCGATGGGAAACAGAAAGTTTACCCTGTGGATCACTTCAGTGACTGTGCTGGACAGAGGCACAGGGAACTAATCCAAGGGGGTGACAAAAGCCTACACATTCTGGCTAGGCATATAAATGCCTTCAGGCAGATAGCCTAGTACCTATCTATGAACCTATGAACCAGTATCGCGAGGTTAAATAAGATAAACATGCAGTTTTACTTTTATCAGATAGGAACCTCAGTGTTTAATTTGTCAGCTATATAGGTTCATAGGTAGGTACTGATCTATCTGCCCGAAGGCATATATTAGCCCAGCCATGTTGTGCGGTATTCACCGCCCCTTTGATTAGTTCCCTAGGCCCTTGATATAGCAGCTAGTACCCTTGGCCCCTATCTAGTAGTGCTGTTGGTGTGATCCCTGGTGTGCACATTCTGTTATCCATCCACTCGTCAAGGTTCCTCTTGAAGAGTGATAGTGAGGGGCTCTGTCTTATGTAGATCGGGACCTTGTTCCATAGAAAGGGAAGTCTCTGCGAAGGGAATCTATCCCTCCAGCATGTTCTATTCATTGTTGTGTTGAGGTTTATATCCCTAGAGCGGGTAGCTCGAGTAGATTTGGTTTTGCTAAGATGGAACATGTTCAACAGTTCTGGATTGGACATGGCTCTGTATGTTAGACAGAGATCGTCTCTGAGAAGACGGTATGCAACAGAGAAAAGCCTTATTTTTTTCAATTGTGATGCATAGGGCAACTGTTTGAGGCCAGTAATCCTCTTAGTGAGGTACCTCTGTGGTCTCTTCAGCTGCTGGAGATGCCTGGCCAGGTACATTCCAATTGGTGCATTGTACTCAATAATGGGTCTGATGAGGGAAGAGTAGAGGGGCACCACTACATATTTACATCTTGATGCAAACCCTTTCGTGATGAGATGGGTCACATAGAAGGATTTTCTAACCACCTTGGCAACATGGTTATCAAAGGAAAGCTGACTATCTACTTGGGTCCCTAGATCCCTTATTACTTCTTCAGATTTCAGGGGGTTACCTCCTATGTGGTAGTTCGCGGGTACTCAGTTTTTTCCAAAGGGGATTACTATGCATTTTTTAGCATTTAGCTTGAGACAATGGCTTTCACACCATGCATCAGTCTCATTAAGGCCCTTCTGAAGGATAACCATGTTGGCCGGAGACTCTATTATAGCCCCCACTTTGCAGTCATCCGCAAACTTGGTCAGCCACAGCCCTTCACTGCTTGCCTGTACTTCTGAGAAGTATATGCCAAACAGGAGGGACCCCAGAACAGAGCCCTGAGGCACACTGCTCATTACTCATCTGGATTCGGACATAGATCCCGCTACTCTTACTTTGTGGGATCTGTCTGAGAGCCAGTTTGCAATCCATCTTGTGACGTAAGGGTTTATGTCCAGGTTGGTGAGTAATACCCGAATGGGGAATGGTGTCAAATGCTTTAGCAAGGTTATGTAACCCATGTGTACCTCCTTTCCCTTATCTATAACCTGAGTAACTGTCTCAAATAAGTCCACCAGGTTCAGGAAGCATGATCTGCCCTTGACGAAGCCGAACTGTGTGGACTCAAGTGTTTGGAAATTCCCAATCTCTCCATTTATGAGTTCCATAATGATTCGCTCCATTGCCTTACAAATCAAACTGGTCAGGCTTATTGGTCTGTAGTTCCCAGGGTCGGTTGTGGGCCCACCCTTGTGCAGTGAAACCACCATTGCCGTGCGCCATTCTATGGGCATATATCCTGTCAAGAGGCTGAGACTGAACAGGCTATTCAGATGCGGGGTTAATTCATTTTGGAGCTCACATATGACACAGCCCAGGACACCATCTTGTCCCATGGAGGCAGTGTTTTTAGCTTTAGATAGAGTCTTATTAACCAACGTATCAGTAATAATTTGAGTTACACAATCCTCTGGAATAGTGATAGGCCCTGCAGGTGGTGAGGGGGGGGGGGTTTGCACTGAACCTGTCAGCCAAGATGTTGGCAATGTCAGTCGGTCAGTGTATTTTGTTCCATTTTGTACTAGCTCAGAACAGACCTGAGCGTTGCCATTTAGGTTTCTGACGTAGCCATAGAAGGCCTTATGGTTATCCTTGGCATCCTTGGCAACTTTCTTTTCGAAATTAGCTTTAGTTGACTTGATGAGGGCCCTCAATTTCTTACTAATGCTGATCAGGGATGATTTTTCTATTTGAGATTTAGCCTTTTTTTGTATAAGTCTCCTCCTTTTATTGTATAGTTTGCTTATGGTCGGGGTCCATCAGACTGGTTTCTTCTTGCTTGAGGAAGGAGTCTTGGTTTTATTTGGGATAGCATGGTCCATGCAATCCTGAAGATGCATGTAGAGTGCCTTGGTATAGTATTCTGCATCCTGGATATCATTATCCTTCTGCAAGGGAATAGTGAAGCTTTCCACTTCTGACACAAGTAGTTTGAAGTTTGCTTTGGAAAGTTTTTTTACAATGGTTTCTTTGACTGGGGGAGGTGGAGGGGTGAGGATGTCCAGGGTTATCAGTTTATGGTCTGATCTGACCAAAGAGGGAGTGATAACAGGTGTGGTACAATGGGCGCCCATATTTGTGATGACTAAATCCAATATGTTGTCCCCTCTAGTGGGAGAACATACCAGTTGTCCAAGGGCATTTGAATTTATAAATTCTACGAACCGCTGGGCATAGGAGTTAGAACTTTGGTAGTTCGCCCAGTCTATACCACGGTAGTTGAAATCACCCAAAATTATGGTGTTGGGTAGGACCTTTATATTTTCCAATGCCACAATAAATGCTGAGTGAGCATCTTGGGACATGGTGGGTGATCTATAACAGGCTAAGACTTGAAATGCGGTTTTGCCTGCTGATAGTTGTGCATGGATAATCTCTGGGGCATCATGCTGGGCCACTAACCTGGAGATGTGGGTATCCTTTGTGAATATGGATACACCTCCGTCCTTTGTACTGCGATCCGGTAACTGAGGCCAGAAGGTATGATATGAATTGTAACCTGGTAGTGCTGGGGTGCTCTCTGGAGCTTTGAACCAGGTTTCTGTCACTGCACAAACATTGATTTTCTCCATACTGAGGAGTGCCTCGAGTGTGTGCATTTTGAGGTTGAGACTTCAGGCGTTGAGTAGCATTACCCTTCGTTTTTGGTTACCTGTGCTGGTTACGGTGGTTGGTTTGTCCTTTGAGCCTTGCCTAAAAAAGGCACTATGGGGACGGCAAGAGCCTTGGCCAGTATTTGAAAGCTTAGGGGTGACAGGTGCAAACCATCTCTGGCGAAACAGTGAGGCTTGTCTATCATGTCATCCCAGGCAGACAGACACTGGATCCCCTTAGAATGACACCAGAAGCTTAGCCAATTGTTGAAATTGATCATTTTGTCTTTGTATTGTGGTATCATTCTAGGTGAAGGTAGTATGCTACTCAAGGTCAGGGTCATACCAGCTTGGGTAACATGATCAGAGAGCTCCTCAATGTCTCTTTTCATGCAGTCCAGGGAGGTACATCTTAGATCATTCACACCAACATGTACAATGACAGCGTCATACTTGTACTTGTTCTGGAGTGACCTAAGTGCCTGTGTTATGTGGTGGATCCGAGCACCTGACAGACAGCTGACAGTAACCTTCTCCTTGTTCAGCCTGGTGAGTGGCACATCTGTGTGCCTTACTATAGAGTCTCCTATTACTAGCATGTTGGGTATGGTGTTTTGCCTTAGGGGCTGTCATGAGGCACACTGCTGAGGTGAATTATGTGATTTCTGGCTTGTGTTTAGAGGTGCAGGTTGCTTGCTTCTCTGCTTTGGAGGGCCCTGTTTCTTTTTCAGATTGGTACCTAGTGCCTCCAAATATGTTTTTGTGTATTTATGTGTATGTTTTGCCGGTGCTTGTTTTGTAGATCCATGTGTGACTGGTGGTGTGATGCTAGTGTGTCTCTTCTCCTCTTGACTGTCTGTTACAGTCATGGGTTGAGAGTGCTTAGCCTCCAGTCTGGCGGTGTATTTTCATCTCTCACAAGTGTTTGTGTCTAGAGGTAAGAGGAGAGGGTTGTCTGTATACATGAGGCAGTTGTGACATTGCCTCAGGATGCCCAATTCCACCAGATGAACTGGAAAGTACATCTGAAGCTGACCTCTGGACATGATTGGAAAAGTAAATTTTACTTGTCTTGTGGACAATCGAGGGTCTTATGCTGTATTATAATAGTGCTGTCTAGGAGATTTGGAAAATAATAGTGCTGTCTAGGAGATTTGGACAAGTGCTGATTTGGGTTATGGAAGTGCTGCAATAAGAGCAGGTGATCTGAAGCACTTGAGTTGAGGCTTGCCTAGTTCTAAGGGAAAATTTGCAGCGCAGACTTTGTGGAGCCAAGAATAGTATACCCCAGCTAACCGGCACTGCCCGATGCTGCTCTGTGAGCAAGACAGTGCAAAAAGAGAGTTGCAGGGTTTTAAAAGCGAGAGATCAAGGAGTTTGGAATTGACCCAAAATGGCCAATAAAACTACAGTTTCTAGGCAGTAACCACTCCTACAGGGACAGGCAGGCTGCTCAGTGTTAACCACTGCCACTGGTGAACACAGAGACTTCCCTTTAGCCCAAGTAAGCACTGGCCTCCAAGAAACTTACAAACAGTTCAGAACAGCAACTCTGTAACTGAACTTTTTTTTTAAATTATAGAAAGTGGGAAAATAGCATATGACGAAGTTAAATAAGATAAACATGCACTTAGTTTTATCAGACTGGAACCTCAGTACTTAATTTGTCAACTATATGACGAGGTTAAATAAGATAAACATGCAGTTATTTTTATCAGACTGGATCCTCAGTACTTAATTTGTGACAATCTATGACGTGTTTAAATAAGATAAACATACAAGTTAGTTTTATAAGACTGGAAGCTCAGTACGTAATTTGTTGTGCTATACGATGAGGTTAAATAAGATAAACATGCAGTTAGTTTTATCAGACTGGAACCTCAGTACTTAATTTGTCAGTTATATGATGAGGTTAAATAAGAAAAATATGCAGTTAGTTTTATCAGACTGGAACCTCAGTACTTAATTTGTCACCTATATGATGAGGTTAAATAAGATAAACGTTCAGCTAGTTTTATCAATCAGGAAAATTAGTACTTAATTTGTCACCTTTATGTTGTTGTTGTCTTTCGGCTTTTCCTGGTTAGGGGTCGCCACAGCGGAGCTCCAGTCCGCTAATGATTGGCAGTAGATTTCAACGAACGCCGAGGTGCCAGCTCGATGTTCAACCTTCAACGAAGGCATGCACATTTATGCAGGTCTTTTGAACGCCCACCCAACTGTGGGGAGGAGATGCAGACTCCACACAGAAGGCACTCCCTGCACTCCAGCCGAGAATCGAACAGGAGAACCTCTTGCTGTGAGGCAACAACACTACAGCTGCACCACCGCAGAAGTGACAAAGTTAAATAAGATAAACATGCAGTTAGTTTAATTAGAGTGGAACCTCAGTACGTAATTTGTCAGCTATATGATGAGGTTAAATAAGATAAACATGCAGATAGTTTTATCAGACAGCAACCTCAGTACTTAATTTGTCAGCTATATGACGAGGTTAAATAAGATAAACATGCAGTTAGTTTTATCAGACTGCAACCTCAGCACTTAATTTGTCAGCTATATGACATGGTTAAATAATATAAAAATTCACTTCGTTTTATCAGACAGGGACCTCAATGCTTAATTTGTTGTGCTATATGACGATGTTAAATAAGATAAAGATGCAGTTAGTTTTCTCAGACTGGAACGTCTGTACTTAATTTGTCAGCTGTACGATGGGGTTAAATAAGAAAAGCATGCACTTAGTTTTATCAGACTGGAACCTCAGTACTTAATTTGTCACACTATATGACAAAGTTAAATAAGGCAACCATGCAGTTAGTTTTATGAGACAGGGACCTCAGTACTTAATTTGTCAGCTATATGACAAGGTTAAATAAGGTAAACATGCAGTTAGTTTTATCAGACTGGAACCTTGGTACTTAATTTGTAACACTATTTGAAAGGTTAACTAAGATAAACATGCAGTTAGTTTTATCAGACTGGAACCTTGGTACTTAATTTGTCACACTATATGACGAAGTTAAATTAGACAAACATGCAGTTGGTTTTATCACACAAGAGCCTCAGTACTTAATTTGCCAGCTATATGACAAAGTTAAGTAAGATAAACATGGAGTTAGTTTTGTCAGACAGGCACATCAGTACTTATTTGTCAGCTATAAGATGATGTTAAATAAATTAAACATGCACTTAGTTTTATCAGACTACAAGCACACTACTTAATTTGTCAGCTATATGACGAGGTTAAATAAGATAATGATGTAGTTAGTTTTATGAGACAGGGACCTCAGTACTTAATTTGTCAGCTATATGAAGGAGTTAAATAATATAAACATGCACTTAGTTTTATCTGACAGGGACCACAATGCATAATTTGTTGTGCTATATGACGAGGTTAAATAAGATAAACATGCAGTTAGTTTTATCAGACTGGAACCTCAGTACTTAATTTGTCACCTATATGATGAGGTTAAATAAGATAAACATTCAGCTAGTTTTATCAATCGGGAAAATTAGTACTTAATTTGTCAGCTATATGACAAGGTTAAATAATATAAAAATTCACTTAGTTTTATCAGACAGAGACCTCAGTGCTTAATTTGGTGCGCTATATGACAAGGTTAAATAAGATAAAGATGCAGTTAGTTTTATCAGACTGGAACCTCGGTACTTAATTTGTCGCACAATACGACAAGGTTAAATAAGATAAACATGCATTCAGTTTTATCAGACTGGAACCTCAGTACTTAATTTTTCAGCTAAATGACAAAGTTAAATAACATAAACATTCTGTTAGTTTTATCAGACTGGAACCTCAGTAATTAACTTGTCAGTTATATGACGAGGTTAAATAAGATAAACATGCAGTTCATTTTATCAGACAGGAACCTCAGAACTTATTTATTTATTTGAATTGGTTGACCGAGGGTGTCCGACTGGACGTAGGTCCATTTTCAGCGGAGGCCCGGGGAGAAAAGCTCCACAGTTAAAATAAACAGACAGTAGTTACATTGGATTACATAGCGATTAACAATTTAACACAGCAATTACTTACAACATATTTACAGATGAAGAACATAGTACATCGGTAGACAACTAGAATCTTTATCTGTGAAGTACATAACAGGCATTAACAAATGTTACAATAAGAAGTTCCTGCTGTATAATAAGTACTAGGCTTATGAGCATCTGAGCTTGCTATAATCAAGGTAGTTAGTGGAGTGGAAAGAAAGGTAGTGGCTGGATGGGGTGGGTGATATTAGAGTGGGAGTTGCAAGGTCATAGCCAGCATGTTTTTAGGTGTGCTTTTAGTAAAGTTTTGAAGTGGGTGCATGATGGTATGGAGGTAATTGTGGGTGGAAGGGAGTTCCATAATTTGGCTATGGTGCAAGAGAATAGTGCTTCACCAGCAGAGTTATTGGCTTTAGTGATCTGCAAGTGATTTTTGTTGCTGGATCTTAGTGGTCTGGTGGTGCGATAGAGTTAGAGTAGATTCTGGAGGGATGGGACATTTAGTGGATGGTTTACTAGTTTGTGGGTGAGTGAGAGTTGATACCACTGAAGGAGGTGAGGGAGTTCAAGCCAGCGCAGTTCAGCAAGTGAGACACAGTGTTGACTACGGTAGGATGCCCCTGTGGAGAATTTGGTGATTTTGTTGTAGCAGGTCTCTAGCTTGTTTAGATTGCATTGCCTTAGATTGGTATATATTGGAGAGGCATAAAGTAGGGTGGAGATAAGGTGGGAATTTGCTGTTGAAATCTTTGCTGCTTTGGTGAGAAGTTGCTTATTTCTGTATAACGCTCCTAGTTTTTTGTGGACTTTTTTTATGGTCATGGATATGTGAATGTCAAATTTTACTTTATTGTCTATTTCCACTCCTAGCAATTTGGTGTGTTCAGTTGAGTATATAGTGGTGTTGTCTTTTGCTGTGATGTTAAAGTGAGAGTTGTTTTGAGTATGTTTGGTGGGTTGGAAGATGAGTAGTTTAGTTTTGTTTGGGTTGAGTATTAATTGGGCATCAGATAACCAAGTTTCAGCAGAGGAAAAGGTTTCCTGTGTGACTTTTTGCAGTTTTGGTAGGGACTGGGCTGAGCAGATGATGGTTGAGTCATCTGCGTATTGTATGAGTGTGCCATGTTTGGTGGCAGAGGCTAGATTATTGGTGAAAACAGAGAAGAGTAGGGGTCCAAGGAGGGATGCTTGGGGACCCCTATGGAGACAGGTAGTTAGGGAGATATGTCATTCTGCCATACAATGGATTGTTGGCAGTCAGACAGGTAACTCTGAAACCAGTTGGTGACTGAGTGAGAGAAGGATAGGTTATCGAGGACAGAGATAAGTTGTTTGTGTGGGACCATGTCAAGTGCTTTAGATAGGTCTAGGAAAGTAGCAGAGGAGAGATAGCCATTGTTTTTATGCTGAAGGATAGTGTTAGTGAAGGAGAGTAAGGCAGTGGTGGTGCTATGGTTTGGTCGGAAACCATGCTGAGTACTGGAAAGGAGGTCGTCTGAGACCTGAGAGTGTATGCATCTCTCTAGTATTTTGGAGAGTGGAGAGAGGATAGCTATGGGGCGGTAATTGGTTAGTTCTGTGGAGGGTCCGCCTTTGTGGAGGGGAATTATATGTGATACTTTCCACAGTGTGGGAACGTAACTTTCTGACAGAGATTGGTTAATCAAGATGGATACTGGGTAGGTCAGAGCGTCAGCTGCGATTTGTAGGTATTCACTTGGGAGGTTGTCTGCTGCTAATTTGGTGGGTTTAAGTTTAGTTAAGAGTTTTATTATGTTGGAGGTAGGTACAGGAGAAAAAGAGAAGGCAGTGGGGAGATTACTAGTTGAAGGTGTGGGTTAGAGGGGAGGGGGGTTGTGTTATTTAGCTAGTGATAGTATGGTTTGGGTGAAGTGTGTGTTGAATGAGGTAGCAATATTTTCTGAGGAGTGAGGGATGTTTGGAGGAGGGGTACTGACTTTACCTGGGTGGAGGATGGAGTTTATGGAGGACCAGAATTGCTTGGGGCTGTGTTGTGAGGAGTCTAGGGCAGACTGGTAGTATTGGACTTTGTCCTGTTTTATTAGCTTTTTGACTCTATTGCGTAGTTCTAGGAATTTCTGTCTAGTTGAGGGGGTTTTGATTTTGCGCCAGTGCTCCCAGGTTTATCCCTGTTTTTCATTTCTGACTTAGTGGTTTTCTGTAGCCATGGGGAGGGTTGTGCTTTGATTCTGGAAAATCTTATGGGGGCATGGTAATTAAGGATGTTCAGGAAGGTAGTATTAAAAAATTCAACTGCGTCATCTAGACTGAGGTACTTTAGAGAATGTCAGTTACATTCTTTGAGGGATGAGATGAATGTGAATGGGTTAAAGTTTAGTTTTTTTATGTATTTGACAGTAGATGACAGGTTTAGCTTGGTATAGGTATTTATTCAGTAGGAATGTTGGGGGGGGGGTGATCATTGAGGCTATCTGATAAGCAGACAGTTATATATGACTGGGGGCTCTTACTGACTAGTATCCAATCCAGGGTAGAGTGCTTGCTGGAGTTTTTATTCACCCTGGTTGGTGACTGAACTAGTTGGGTGAAGCCATGAAGGTGTACATGATGGGTTGGATTGTTGCCATTACAGGATTGCCAGTCAATATTGAAATTACCTAAGATGATAGTTTCTTGGGGGAGATGGTGGGTAGACCAGCTAAGGAGGTTTTCTAGTGGAGGTATGCTTTGGCCAGGTGGGAAGTAGCATCCAATTATGTTGATGGTTTTATTTTGGTTTATTTTGAGGTTGGTATATATTATTTCTTCATTGCCTATTTGTGGAGCTGATGATTTTAAGATATGGATGTTTAGATGCTGTTTAATATTATAGCTACACCGCCTCCTTTTTTGTTTAGCCGGTCTACTCTTAGTATGCAATAACCTGTAGGGAGTATTTGCTCACTGGTAATGTGAGGTTTTAGCCAGGTTTCTGTCAGGATGACTATATCTGGGGAGTACAAGTCTATGGTGGCATGGAGTTCATTGACTTTGTTGGATATATTTCTAATATTTAGGCTTAGTAGAAGGAAGTCACTTGGCTTTCTATTGGCTGTAATATGGGAAAAGTTGTGGTTTCTAGTCTGATTATGAGGATTGGGGTTGGAGATGGTAGGGCCAGGGTTGGGGTGGATGTCTCCACTTAGGGCTAGTTTTGATATGCATGAGGTTATTAGTTTTCTCAGTTTTTGAATGTGTTTGTTTATTAGGGAAACTTTATGATTGTGCTCTGTGGGTATTAGGTATGGTGGGAGGGTTACTATGTTAAGTTGTAGGGATGCTTTATGTTTGAGTAATATAGTTGGTAGAATATGTGGAGGGTGCATAGGGATGGTTCTTGAGCTGGTGGGAGGGTAGCTGAGTGAGGGTGAGACATGAGTGGTGGTGTAATAAAATAAACATGCAGATAGTTTTATCAGACTGGAACTTCAGTACTAAATTTGTCTGCTATAAGATGAGGTTAAATAAGATAAACATGCAATTAGTTTTATCAGAGTGGAACCTCAGTACTTAATTTGTCAGCTATATGACGAAGTTAAATAAGATAAACATGCAGTTAGTTTTATCAGACAGGGACCTCAGTACTTAATTTGTCGTGCTATATGACGAAGTTAAATAAGAAAAACATGCATTTACTTTTATCAGATTGGTATTTCAGGACTTAATTTGTCAGCTATATAACGAGGTAAAATAAATAAACATGCAGTAATTTTTATCGGACTGGAACCTCAGTGCTTAATTTGTCACACTATATTAGAAGGTTAAATAAGACAAACATGCACTTAGTTTTATCAGACTGGAACCTCAGTAATTAATTTGTCAGCTATATGACGAGGTTAAATACGATAAACATGCAGTTAGTTTTATCAGACAGGGACTTCAGTACTTAGTGTGTCAGGTATATTACAAAGTTAAATAAGATAAATATGCACTTAGTTTTATCAGACAAGGACCTCAGTACTTAATTTGCCACACTATATTAAAGGTTAAATAAGATAAACATTCAGTTAGTTTTATCAGACGGGAACCTCAGTACTTAATTTGTCAGCTATATGACGAGGTTAAATAAGATAAACATGCACTTATTTTTATCAGTTACCTGAGAGCCTGTTTCAGTGATTATCAAAGGAGTAACCAGCTGTAACATAACTGTTACCTCAGTTATATATGTGTCGGCAAACACATAGTTAAAATCTTACACTGTGGTGAGAGGAAATCAAAAATTACTGCGTGCCCATTGTATCTTCTTCACAGGTTTTCACAGTACAATGAATTAAGTTAAACATATCATAAATTCACCATCTGTTAGTATTTAGCAAGAATGAGCAATTAATAAGAAACAATGGAAATTAGCTGGCCATTGTTGAAACAAAATAAACTGATTCATACATATGCCAATCTTGTTTTCAGATTTCACATGAAATTATCTGACAACCGGATAAATGAGCAGTGTTTTTCTTGTATTTTTGGTGTGTTTACAACGTTAAGTTTCTCTTGTTACAACATAGTTTTTATGAAGAAATGACTTGAAATGGAATGACTGAGCTAACCCAACAAATTAAGCTAGCATTTTTTTCCCGGAATTTCAAAAGATGTGCTACAATCCTGAAATTCAGAGCATGATATGATTTTCTGCAAAAGTACTATGACAATCTAAATTCTCCAGAAAATGGTATGTTACATAATTATATTTTCTTGAAAAATAATTCATTGCCTGAGCAGGATATTTTTTCAACTCAGGTGTCATCTACATCCATCATAGCTAAACCTCTAGCTAAGTGAAAATATGTCCATTAGCTAAGCATAAAATGTTTTGTTCCAGACAAATGACATGCAGAGCTTTTCACAGCTGCTATACAAGCTGCTTTTTACACTGTCATTGAGTTAATAAATGGATGATTTTTATTTGAGTTTGTCTGATCAGAAAACTTAAGAGACATATATAATTTGTACAGTACACTGGTGTGCCTGACATGATGAACAAATTCTGCAGATCACCTGAGGGCAGGGCTCTTGCTTATCCAATCAATTCCTCCTTGCTATGAGGAGAAAAGGGACAGATGTAAAAATATCAAATGGATAGTCCTGAAAAGGATTGTTAGGAGGATACATACCTAAAAAAAAGTTTTTCTAATGAAGTTTCTTGTTTATCTAGGGCATTTGGTGCCTCTAAAAGAGTAGTAAAATAATCGTATGTTGATCGCTGCTTGTCATCTCTCAATAAAAAGCAGACACCGTTTTTGAGTTGGAATCCAGATAATTTATTAATAATAATGGATGAGCATTTTTTCATACAGTAACAATCCAGTAAGGCTGACTTATATATAATTAGGCTAACTAAGGGTGGGGATTAAAAGTGGAGGAGGGCTATGATTGGTCTGAACCTGTCTCATGCAGGTTTGGGTGTCCATCTTCTAATTAATTAGCATGGGAGCTTTAAATTGCTTGAGGCTGGCTTGCATCAGATTATGTATCTGGCTTTCACCTAATTAGCATGGATTTCTCTTTCAGCCAGCCAGACATGAGCAGGTCCATCCATTAATTTGTACCCCCAAAATAAGTGAAGAAAAACTAGAAAGAACATTTACAATTTTGGACCATAACCAAGTGTCAGCAAACATCAGTGTACAACATGAGCATGCTTTCTGACACCTTCATCAGATCCACCATTCTGAGAAAATATTTTAAAACTGGCATATACAAAAAGCTGGAAAAAATGAGTAACAAATAAATAAAAAAATGTTTTAAAATTTCTGCATTCAGATGCTGGCCAACTTTAATTGAAAAAATGAGCATTGTATTCAATAAAAATTAGAAATAAAAATAAAAACTAAATTGCAGAAATAATCCTGATCTATATAATAAGATATTAATTGTGTGCCCTAGAATTGTACTTTAAACCATGTTGTGGATGGTCACCACAGTGTCTCACTGAATTATTTTGGGTGAGAGCCTTGTTGTCTGTTGGTGACCAGTATTGCTGTGAATCAGCATGTATCCTTAATAGGACATTAGTCCAGCTGACTCTAAGAATCCAGAGGTGTGTTTTATGATTGACTTTCATGAGGGTTAAACACTGTTAATAGATCAGCTGGTATTTAGCCCTGGGGTCCTATATACACCAAGGTTAATTTGCCAGGCTAGGTCACGTGTTTCTAGTATGGCATTTTTATTACTCCGTAAAGGCTAAGTAAAAACTTTGTCCAAAAACAGAAATATAAACCCACTGTGGTTCAGAAATCATTAAGGTATCCAATGAGCATCTTTCACAGGATTATTAATTTAAGTTCAAACAATTGATGTGCAAAATATCTCTTTAATTTAGTAATGATTTTCCCCACATAAAAGGCATTGCAAGACTTGAAAAAAACACAAACCACCAGGTCAGGTATGCAAGATTTATTCCGATAAAATCTCTAGCGCTTTGGCTCACAGCCTTCAAGGAGTAAAACAGTACATAATAAACTGCACTATATATATATATATATATATATATATATATATATATATATATATATATATAGGTCTACTTTAAAACACCAAAATTTCATAACACTGAAATTCAAAATATTGAGACCCTAACATCGAAAATGTAAAACACTGAAAACCCAAAACAATGAAACCCAGAACACTGAAACTTTGCTTCATAACATTGCACACTACAAAGCACATGTAAATAACATCCCCTCCAGCTATAACAACACTAAATTAACAAACGCACTTTTTACTACATTTCTGAGGGGGGGGCAAGCCCCCATGCACCCCCCATGTGGGTGTCACTGCCCCTCACACCACCCGTAAACTAAATACACCAACTACTATATAGCACTACAGTGGAAAAAATTAATTTCCTAACCCAGCTGTAACATGATCACCATACAGAATGTAAACATATGGATGTGTTGCTTTCATGGAAGGTAAGTTAGTATTCTGACAAGTGCTGGGAGAAGTGAATAGGGGAAAAAGTATTTATTTTGCCAATCTGTACATGTTTTTAGGCCATACAGGTAAGTGATTTTTGACATTATGTTTACATTCTGTATGGTGATCGTGATACAGTGAGGTTAGGAAATTAACTTTTTCTACTGCAGTGTGATCTTGGAGTTGATATATTTAATTTACATGGGGTGCAGGGGGGCTTGTCCCCCTGAAGAAATGTAATAAAAAGTATGTTTGTTAGCTCGGTGTTGTTATAGGTGGAGCGGATGTTATTTACATGTGTGATGCAGTTTTCATTGATATGATGCACACTTTCAGTGTTCTGATTTTTGTTTTGGGTTTTCAGTGATTTGGGATTTTAATGTTATGGTCTCAATGTTTTGAATTTCAGTGTTATGAAATTTCAATGTTTTAAAGTATATATATATATATATATATATATATATATATATATATATATATATATATATATATATATATATATATATATATATATATATATATATACATATATATATATATATATATATATATATATATATATATATATATATATACACACACACACACACACATATATATATATATATATATATATATATATATATATATATATATATATATATATATATATATATATATATATATATACACACACACACACACAGACACACACACACACACACATATGTATATATATATATATATAGGAGACTAGGTCGCTTATGAAACAAAGAAATAGTGCTTGGAAAACCTGGACTAAAACTAAACAACCTCCTCTTCTTCTAAAATACAGGCAACTGAGGAACCTTGTAAAAAACATACAACTAATGACAAAAAGTTATACTATAGCTC